>NC_057794.1:34478314-34507291 GCF_018294505.1 Triticum aestivum
TTGGAGCTGGCCACCCACCAGTTTTGATGGAATCCAGCTGCAATCTTTACCCCTGTAGAGTAGAGGTCCTCGGGTTGCCTGACGAGCTGCATGTGACCTTGGCGGGCCATTCATCGGTAAGGAAATCCAGCCCGTGAAATGACCACTTCACCTAGTCCCCACTCCAACAGTTTCGGCAACGAATGAATGAGTGTCCACTGCCTGCTTCTGTGCAGTGCTGATCGCGCGGGGGAGGTAGCAACCGGGTCATTGCTCTGCTCACTGAATTTACCGGACCTTGCCCTGTGTCCCTACCCCATCAGTTTCGACATGGAATTGGAATGAATTAATGGACCTGGGTGCGGGTAGCAACGTCGAATGGGCACCACGCGAGGTTCTACAGAGTTTACGGATTGATGTTTTCTGTGGATATAGTTAGAAAATAGGGTTTAGGGTTTTCTATGGGGCAAAGCCTCTTCACGTCTTTCTATATATATAACAATCAGCATACAATTACATACGTATAGGGTACGTGTACATGAGACGCTAGACCTATTTTAACACTCCCCCTTAATCTGAACTTCTACTCTGTACAAGGTTTAGATTGGTACTAAAACGGTCTAGCATCTGTCTGGTGGCTGGTTTAGTAAACACATCAGCCAGCTGATCGTTAGAAGAAATGAATCTGACCTCAAGAGCTCCAGAAGCAACACGCTCACGCACAAAGTGAAAATCAATCTCGATGTGCTTGGTACGTGCATGGAAAACTGGGTTGGCAGTCAGATATGTGGCCCCTAAGTTATCGCACCAGAGAACCGGAACACGCTGCTGAGACACTCCAAGCTCTTTGAGTAGTGACTCTACCCAGATGGCTTCAGCAGCTCCATTTGCCAAGGCTTTGTACTCGGCCTCTGTGCTCGACCTCGACACTGTTGGTTGTTTCTTCGAACTCCAAGAAATGAGGTTCGGTCCAACGAATATGGCGAAACCTCCAGTTGAACGACGATCATCCGGACAATCTTCCCAATCCGCATCAGTGAAGATACTAATGCTAGTAGAGATAGCCTTGCGAAATTTCAGCCCTGTGTGCAACGTTCCTTTCACATAGCGTAAAATCCGCTTAACAGCTTCCCAGTGAGCATCAGTGGGCTGTGAGAGAAACTGACACACCTTGTTCACTGCAAATGAAATATCCGGACGGGTGAGTGTTAAATACTGCAGTTCACCAACAACACTGCGATACCGGAAAGAATCATCGGCACTAAGAGGCCGTCCAGACACTCGTGCAAGCTGCTCGGAAGTAGACAACGGTGTGGAAGTAGGCTTACAGTTCTCCATGCTCACACGGTGTAAAAGATCCAAGGCATACTTCCGTTGAGTCAATGTCATCCCCCCTGAATTGTACGACGCTTCCAGACCAAGAAAATACTCCAACGGCCCAAGGTCCTTGATAGGAAAACTAGCAGCAAGGGCATGAACAAGACCATCAACCGCACGTGGAGAAGATCCGGCAATGACAATGTCATCCACATAGACAAGCATATAGATCTGAACATCACGATAGCGGAAGAAAAACAGAGATGTATCTGCTTTGGAGGAGGAAAATCCCAAAGCGAGAAGACGAGCACTGAGCCGAGGTACCAGACACGAGGGGACTGCTTGAGCCCATAGAGCGCTCGCTGAAGCTTGCACACATGCGAGGGAAAACGAGCATCCTCGAAACCAGGTGGCTGCTGCATATAGACGTCCTTAGAGAGATATCCATGAAGGAAAGCATTGCTGACATCAATCTGCCGAAGACTCCAACCACGAGAAACATCCAAGGCAAGAACCAAACGAACGGTAGCCGGCTTGACAACCGGACTGAAGGTATCACCATAGTCAATGCCAAGCTGCTATGTGAAACCACGGGCGACCAGATGAGCTTTGTACTTATCCACAGAGCCATCCGGACAATGCTTGGTCTTGAAGATCCATTTGATCCCAACAACATTAACACCGCGCGGCCGAGGCACAACAACTCAAGTCTTGTTGTGATGCAGAGCAGTAAGCTCATCAACCATCGCGGTACGCCAGGCAGTCTCACGGAGAGCATCACGATGAGAGACAGGCACCGCAAGAAACGCACGGCGACGGGGATCATAGCGGATTGTCCCGTCAGTAGGAACAAGAGCACGACGAGTATGATCGCGGGTGCGGGTAACCATGGTGTGTGCAGGAGCAGCTGGGGGCGTCGCGGTCGAGGGAGCGGGACTCCCCTCGACAGAGGGCGACGCGAGCTGCGCTGGCGAGGGCGGAGCATCATCCTCGAGCACCGGGGCGGGGGACACCACGTCACCGCGCGGCAAGGAGGCCGCAGAGGAGCCGGGCGAAGCGGCCGGGTCCGTGGACGGGCCGGTCGAGCCGGGCGAGGCGGTAGCCGATGGGCCAGCCAGGCCGGGCGAGGCGACGACTGAGCCGGGCGACGCGGGAGCCGATCGGGGAGACGTGCATGTCCCATGCACATCGATCGCCAAGGAGGGCTGCACGACGGCCACGTGAGGGCGGCGGGCAGAGGGCGTGCATGCGCCATGCATGTTGGGCGCCAGAGAGGGCGGAGCCGAAGAAGCCTGCACAGAAGCAACAGGGCCTGGAACAGGCGTGTCAGTAGACAAATAGGACAAGTCGTATTTGCGCATATGGTCACCCGTGGCCGGTTCAGTGGGAGGAAAAGAGAGAACATCAGCCAAAGAAGAGACATCAACAGTGACCCCGGGAGTGGCATAGGGAAAGACAGACTCGTCGAAAACAACATCACGGAAGATGTAGATACGTCCCGTGGAACGATCAAGACACTTGTATCCCTTATGCATCGGACTATAGCCCAAGAAAACACACATGGTGGATCGGAAAGCAAGTTTGTGTGCATTATATTTACGCAAACTAGGCTAGCAGGCGCACCCAAAAGTGCGAAGAAACTTATAATCAGGGTGCACCTTAAGGAGTCCATATATGGGCATATCTTGTTAAAGAACAGGTGTAGGCATGCGATTAATGAGATATCATGCCGTAAGAAAAGCCTCATCCCAAAAACGCAATGGGAGAGAAGAATGAGCCAACAAAGCAAGGCCTGTTTCAACAAGATGACGGTGTTTGCGTTCAGCAATGCCGTTCTGCTGAGACGTGTGCGGGCAAGACACACGATGAGAGATGCCAGTGCGCTGGAAATAACGATGCAACCGGTGATACTCACCATTCCAGTCGAACTGCACAGCTATGATTTTAGTGTGGAGAAGACGCTCAACATGAGCCTGAAAGGCATAAACTACTTGCTCAACGTCAGACTTATGCTTAAGGAGATAAATCCAAGAGAAGCGAGAGTAATCGTCAACAAAGCTCACATAATATTTATAACCTCCGGAAGAAGCAATAGCTGGCCCCAAACATCAGAATGAATTAACTCAAGAGGCATAGTGGAAACATGATGTGATAAATGATAAGGCAATTGTCGACTTTTAGCACGCTGACAAGCATCACACACGGAAGACCGACCTTCAGAAGAACACACTAAATCATTATTCCTAACAATGTTTTGAACAATATTATTCGAGGGATGACCGAGACGCTGATGCCACTGGGACGGGGTGGTCTTGACGCTGAGGGACGCTTGGCGGGTGGAGGATGACGACGCGCGACCAAACAGGATGGGGTAGAGTCCACCATGACATCTACCGTGAAGAAGGATTTTCTTCGTGACCGTGTCCTTGACAAGGAAAAAGAAACGGTGAAATTCCACAAAGACATCATTATCAAGGACGAGACGATAAATGGAGAGAAGATTTTGATGAACGTGTGATAGACGAAGAATATTGTGTAAACGAAGAGATGAACCGGGTATAGTGGAATGACCAATATGCGAAATAGACAAACCTGCACCATTTGCCACTTGCACTTGATCCTTCCCGCCGTAGCGCCCGTGGAAGTGCATATGATCCAGATCATTCGTCAGGTGGTCCGTCGCACCGGTGTCCAGAATCTAGTGCGGCGGCTCATGGGAGGAGGATGTGGACGCGGAGTTGCCGGCGCGGTGGTCATGGTCATAGCGGCTGCAACAGTCGCCGGCCTCATGACCCCAATTCTTGCATAGCTGGCACCGGGGACGCCAGCGGCGGTTGCGACCACCCCCGTTGCCACCTCCGTTTCCTCCTCCACTCTGGCCATTGCCGCCGTTGTTGTTGTTGTGACGACCAGAGGCGTTGCCCTGGCCGTTGCCATAGCCGCCCGAGCCGAGCGGGAGGGAACCGGCGGAGGGGCGGCCGCTGCTCGGGCGGCCAGAATCGGAGGCTCGGCCGGAAGTGTTGGTGTAGACCGGCCGGGACGAGGCGTTGGCGGAGGACTGCCAATCCTCATGCTCAGACTGCTGCTGTTGAAGGGCCTCGTAGTGGAGAACACTGGAGTAGAACGCGGGGAACGTGATGGGCACGCCCGCGAAGTTCATGGAGGCGGCGATGGGGTTGAACGCCGAACCGAGCCCTGTCAGCATGTAGTCGATGATCTCATCATCGCGAAGAGGAGAGCCGGCGGCGGCCATCGAGCCAGCGAGGGCCTTAACCTTCTGCATATACTCGCCGGCGGGACGATCTCCCTTGCGTAGCGCCTGAATCTGGCGCCGGAGGTTGCGCACGCCGGCACTATTCTCGGCGGCGAACATGGTGTGCACGGCCGCCCAGGCGGCGGCGGCCGACCTGCAGCCAATGAGCTGCGCGGAGATCTCCATACTCATCGAGCCGAGGAGATGCCCGAGAACCTTCTGATCCAGCGTCCACCATTGCTCGTAGTCGGGGTTGGACACGGTGCGGGCGGCCTCGCCGGTGCCTGTCGTCACGGTCGGCGGCGGCGCAGTGGCCGAGCCGTCGAGGAAGCCGTGGAGACGAACTCCGGCGAAGTTGGGGAGGGCAAGAGCCCTCCAGAGCATGAAGTTGCTGCGGTCAAGCGAGACCGTGATGGGCGGAAGGACCGGGGTGGGAGCCGTCGCGGCGGGTGGGGCGATGACGGGGGCGATCGGGACGAGCGCAGAGGGGGTGGTGAGCGTGAGCGCAGAGGAGGGGGTCATCGTGGGTGCCGGCGTGGTGGCATCGCGGCGGCCGCGAGGAAACTGTGGCGGCGGCGGGGGCGGCGGCGGAGGAGAGGCGGCGGCGGCTAGGGTAGGCTCTAATACCAAGTTAGAAAATAGGGTTTAGGGTTTTCCATGGGGCAAAGTCTCTCCACGTCTTTTTATATATATAACAATCAACATACAATTACATATGTACAGGGTACGTGTACATGATACGCTAGACCTATTTTAACAGATGTTAGGATTATCGGCACCCACACTAACACTAATCTGCCGTCTGCCTATATAAACCCCACCAGCCCAGCCCACTCTTTGCTTCTCACTCACTGGTGTCCATTCGCTTTGCTACGTAGCAGCAGCAGGGTAGCTCCTCAGTCCAATACGTCGTCTCGAGTGAAGAAGATCAGCAGCTCGATGGCGCTCTCTCGTCGCAGCGCCGCATCCGCCCTCCTGCTTCTCGTGCTCCTCGTGGCCACAGGTAAATGCCGCCTCCCATGCATCCTCACTCTTCCCAGCGAGCCGTGATCTGTTTCCTGGATGATGCTTACCGTGGTCTCGTCGATGTGCATGCAGAGATGGGGACGACGACGACCAAGCTGGCGGAGGCGCGGGACTGCCTGTCGCAGAGTCACAACTTCAAGGGCGCCTGCCTCAGCAGCAGCAACTGCGCCGGCGTCTGCCACACCGAGAGCTTCCCCGGCGGCGAGTGCCACACGCAGCACTTCGAGCGCAAGTGCTTCTGCAAGAGGGTCTGCTAGCCCGCCTGCTCGCCCCGGCCGCCCTGCCGGCCAGCGCCGAGACGTCCGATCATCCGTGCCGTGCCTCCACGTTCGTCAGTAGTAGTATTTCTGTTCCGTGACGTTAGATAGTTCATCCGTGCCGTTAGCTACTTTTGTTCTGTTCGTCCGTGTGTCCCTCTTAGTATAGAATAGAACTATAATAAAGTAGAAAACCAATCGGGGTCTCGGTTGTTTAGTTCGCTGTACGCCTGTTTGTGCCTGATTTGTGTGTGGTGATGTACTAAATATGGTCGTTATTTCAGCATGCATGGACATGTGCAATGCATCCCCCTCTCTCTCTATGTGTAAATATGATCGTGTTCAAAGAGAAATGCTATTATTGTGACTACTACTCCCACCGTTCCTAAATATAAAACATTTTAGAGATTTCAACATAGACTGCATACGAAGCAAAATGAGTGAATGTACATTCTAAGATATGTGTATATACATCCGTATGTAGTCTGTATTGAAATATCTAAATGGGCTTATATATTTAGAAATGGAGATAGTATAAGCGACGAGACATTTTACGAAGCTGCCTGGCCATTTCATTTCTCTACATGGACTGACGAAGAACTATATGTTGAGCATTGACTTGTCAAAAAGAAACCAAGTTTTCTTTTTGCGCAAGTTTAACATAACCCCTGCAAAAAAGAAAAAAAAGGAGCATTAACATGAGTATGAATCTCTTTTTTACTCATGAACTATCTTATGCGAATTTTTATGTGCATTGGGATTTCATTAAACCTGGTCTACAAAGCATATTTTTTCTACTTTTAATAAATATTAAATTGAACATGAACATAAAAAAACATGCATAGACCAACATTTCCTTGGAAGAACAATCTGGGTTGCAGAAGCCTCCAGAGTCTAACCGTATGGAGATATTTTCGTAAAGCTCTCTGGATACTCCTACAAGTAATAAGGAAGTGTCAGTGACTTAGCGTGGGGTCTGGGGGCAATAGGAGGATGGATATACATCCATCCAATCACACGATAAGCATAGACAATGTAAGATGTTTAGAGAGTTGTTCGAATAAATAAATAATTTTCTCTTAAACATCAATGCTTTTTTGAGGTGACTAAGTAGGCGTCTATGCTATACAGGTAAGTACTGGTGCTACATAAAAAATTGATTCACTTTTACAAGCACCACTCTAAAAACTTTGTGTTGCACACGGTTTAACACGGACCACAAGGTAGGCAGCGCGATATACTCACAACTAGGACAAACTGTTTCGCGTGTCCGACATCTTCGTCGGCCGCGAGCCCCGTAAAATTTTGCATGAATATAAATAAAAATTGTTTTGTTCCTTTGATGTTAGAACATGACTTTTATTTTCTCTCTGAGAATTATCACAGTTACTTATGTGATAAAAGAAACAAAAAGTCTATTATATTTAGCCGTGAAACATGCACATATTATTTAAAAGTCATATAGTTTAGGTATCAATGCCTGTTCTGTCCATCTGCATTAATCACTAATAGACGAAAACCCTTACATGCATGACCGGTCAATCAATTGGAATTCTTTGTGCTTGTTGCCAATCATGCAATGATGGACTTCTTGTAACTATTGAAGATAACCTTTCCCTTATCATGAGAAACTAGGAAAATGGTACACCAAGCGGATTATGACATTCATTTTAATTGCATTTCCTTCTATATTTTCTCAAAATATTAGGTCCGTACACGATCATTTTCCAATCAGAATTTCTTCTACTACACATTGTGAGGAGTTTCCAAATTACAATTTCAAATATTGAATCTAATTTAGTGGCATTTGATTACAGAATGCTACATGGACTACATAGTTTATGAGAGGGCTTTCAGGATACTATGTTGTTTAATTAGAACATGATCTGGCACCATTTGATCAGAGGAAGAAACTGGAAAATGAAGCCGCTAGTAACTCTTCATGGCCTTTATTTGAAGTAAGATATCATCCTTGTTGCTGCTTTCTTGCACGCTACAACTCACATCCATTCCTTTGTTTCTAAATAAGACCTTCTACAATACCTTAGCAATTCATTTATCTGGTATCGTCTTTGGTCTGTAGCAAGCGCTGCTCAGAGAGTTCCTGATCTTGGTCAGCTAAGTAACGTTGGGAGGGGACGGTTTTCCTTTAAAGCTTGTTTGCATGGGTTCTTTTCATGCGGTTTTATTTGGGAATCGGCTAGTCGGCCATTTTAGAGTTTTTCTCCAGGTTTTGCCTTTTACTCCTTTTTAGTATCCGTTCCTTTAAATCCATCTCCATCTCACATCTCCATCCATACTAATCCCTTCTCTAGTTCTTGTAGTATTGCAATGTGATCCTTCTTCTCTACTTCTGTCTTCCATTTTGTTTCTCTCTCCCTCTCGATCTTAGGGCTTCCAGGTTAGTAGCATTGAAGAACACACTTCATTGCCTCGCTGGAGCAGGTTGGCTTCACAACATGAAGCTCATGGTTGTCGAGAACGTGCAACTCCGCTCTTCCACACCCTCCTACTGTCAACACAAATCCATTTTGGTCCTTTTCAAACTCCATTATCTGCTCTGCTTACGTGTGAGGTTGAGGATGGCAGCTCCATGATTAAAGTAGTATTATGGCAAATATAACAACATGCATTAGGTGCATTGGTCCTGCATTGTTGACTAAGCGGAGTTATGGTCTCATTTGTGTTGAGCAGCTGGCCAACGATACCCTTCATCACAAGGAGTGACTGGAAAATGTTGGCAACCATTCATTTCAGCAGGTAGCATACATCAGGCTCGTTTTTCCTTTTTAGGACCCAGCACTATATATTCATTGCATACAGCAGGCCTGTGAGTGTTGCCTCGGACCTTGATGGACGCTCCATGGCGTGATGCACTATATTCATTGCCACCAACCAGTTTTGATGGATTCCAGCTATAATCTGTTCGGCCTGCCTGACGAGCAACATGCATAGTTTTAAACTAGCACATATGCTCGTGCGTTGCAACGACAATGTACTACTTGACATGTTCACCAAAAAATTCAACATCACGGCACGACAACATTCAGGCGATGCATCCCGGCGGCAGCAAAGAGGCGGAGGCCAAGGTTTAGAACACATATATACCAGACTCACATTAAGAATCATATATACGATACTTTGTGTTATGATTTTTGTATGACAAGTCCGATCATATTATCCATAATATAATCAAAATGCAGCAGAACCATTAGATTATTTAAGGGCCGTACTCGCTCCGTTTTGCATGCTTCACTGGGCATTAATTCCTTCACTCCCCACAGGTTTCTTCTTCTTAATAATTATTCCCTTTATTTTTATATACAAGGCCATAAACTCAAATTACAGGTATCAATATAAAATTTAATGTCTGCTCTGAAAGTTAGCTTTTCTTTTCGTTTACTGTGATCATTAATACCCCACTTGCATGCAAGAAAACCGAGTAGAGGAAGTAGCTGATTGTTATTATGACTGCATGCATGCAACTATTAAACATGTTGCTAGTACGAGAAAATATCATTAATTTTACCTTGATTACTGTTGGTGGCCTTGTATAGATGCAGATATCGGGGATTTCAATCTCTTTTTCCAATGCATCAAATTGATCATGGGCTTTGAGGCTTAAAGCAAAATCAATGTGTCGGTTCTACAAAATAGGAAAGTAAATTGAGTATAAGAAAAAAAATGTTCAATATACTCTTTTCATAGCACATACTTTAGGGACCCACTAGCTATCCTTTTTTTCCTCACCATGCATTTTCCCCACTGAAACATCCCGCTGCTCTTGTTTTTATCTACGACATGGCCCTTATAGCGCAGAAGATTCCTCTAGACTCAGTGCTTCAACAAGAACGATGGTAATACTTTTTATCTTAGCATGGCATGAGCAATGTTGGTCGACATTGGGTGCTAAGGTTTCTTAGCACACACTCATACTCGTGTTAAACATTGGGGAATGTGGTGCTAAGATAAAAAGTAAAAGAGTCGGTTTTAGTTGAGGCACCACGTCTAAAGGCATCTTTGACCCCTATTGGGGCCAATCTCATAGCCAAAATACAAGAAGAGAGGTATGAAGAGTGCATAGTAGAGGCAGCCCGCCTGAGGTTGATCCATGGAATTTGCTTGGGTGTCTCACCCGGCATATTTTCCCTTGCATGTACCCCACACGTCTACGACTACATGGAGGACGACGTACCCGCCACTCTCAAGCTAGATTGCTTCGAGAGTTCCTCAAAATATATTGCGCGTGGAGGCTGTAGATCTTGTTAGAGGCATGCATAGTTGGGTATGAGTTGTGGTGCGCGTGCGTGAGTGTTGCGTGTGTGTTTTGCATTTCATCAGATTCTACAATTGTGTTCACATGTTTTGACTATTTCACTTGCCCATATATAGCAATGCCACTACCAATAATTATCATTGTGGTAAATTATTTGGATTGCAGAGTGGTGTCACCTAATGGGTTTATTTCTTGATTTGGTCAAATTCCGCTCATCGTTATCTTTATCTTTACCTAATAATAAAAGGGTGATCGCTTCTTTCTCCTAAATTTTCGTCCATACATCCGATTTTTCGTCCTAGTCAGACTCGATGAAGTCTCTCGATCTTTTAAATCCACGTTCTGTTCTTTCAAGCCCACTCGAAGGTGAACAGCCCACCAATTTTTTCGGCCTACCCAGCCCAATAGTGCAACAAAAAGTAGTGCGCAGAATCGAACTTGCAATCTCGTGCCCAACAAATCATGATTCGACCAACTAAGCTAGCTCCCATTGTGCTACAATTGGAGGTTCATATAGATTTTAAATAGTCCCACATCGCTCCCTTCAATCCAAACTTCGTAATTTAAAAATATCTTCGAGTTTCCTGGGTATCAAGGAGCAGTTTCGGGAATCAATAAGGAAGGAAATAATAAGTTGTCCTGATAAGAAAGTAAAAGAGAGGAAAATTGATGACCCACAAGTATAGGGGATCTATCATAGTCCTTTTGATAAGTAAGAATGTCGAACCCAACGAGGAGCAGAAGGAAATGATAAGCGGTTTTCACTAAGGTATTCTCTGCAAGCACTGAAATTATCGGTAACAGATAGTTTTGTGATAAGGTAATTGGTAACGAGTAGCAAGTAATAAAAGTAAATAAAGTGCAGCAAGATGGCCCAATCCTTTTTGTAGCAAAGGACAAGCCTGGACAAACTCTTATATGAAGGAAAGCGCTCCCGAGGACACATGAGAATTATCGTCAAGCTAGTTTTCATCACGTTCATATGATTCGCGTTCGGTACTTTGATAATTTGATATGTGGGTGGACCGGTGCTTGGGTACTGTCCTTAATTGGCAAACATCCCACTTATGATTAACCCCCATTGCAAGCATCCGCAACTACAACCAAAGTATTAAGGTAAACCTAACCATAGCATGAAACATATGGATCCAAATCGGCCCCTTACGAAGCAACGCATAAACTAGGGTTTAAACTTCTGTCCGTCTAGCAACCCATCATCTACCTATTACTTCACAATGCCTCCCTCTAGTACCAAACAATGGTGAAGTGTCATGTAGTCGACGTTCACATGACACCACTAGAGGGATAACAACATACATCTCATCAAAATACCGAACGAATAACAGATTCACATGACTACTAATAGCAAGACTTCTCCCATGTCCTCAGGAACAAACGTATATTTATATGTGAACCTCTCTTTCTTTATTACTTCCTATTAATTGCAACGATGGCCAAAACTATGTTTGTCAACTCTCAACAACTTTTATTCATCATACTCTTTATATGTGAGCTCATTACTCTCCATAAGATCCATAAGATCTCTTTATTTCTTTTTATTTCTTCTCTTTTATTTTATTTAATTCCCTCAAGATCATATCAAAATAATAAAGCCCTTAACTCAACACTAATCTTTATTATATAGCTCACGGACTCGATTATATAGAGGGATCATAAAGCAGAACTCACAACTAGATCATACTAAAACTTTATTCTACTAGATCAAGATATTACCAAAAGGATCGAACTAAGAAAAACGGTAAAGATAAAGTGATGGTGATACGATACCAGGGCACTCCCCCAAGCTTGGCAGTTGCCAAGGGGAGTGCCCATACCCGTGTGATTATGTCTCCTTCTTCGGGGGTGGTGATGTGATGTTCTTGGCGATGATGCCCCTCAGGATACGATTCTCTTCCTCGATCTTGTCGACTTGCTGCTTGAGGCTCATTATTTCCTTACGGAGCTTGCCAGTGACGGCTAAAGCTCCTTTCACCCAAGGATGTTGCATAGCTGCGGGAGAACAAGTAACACTCTTTTTCATATTTTCATAAGAAAGAAATCTAACATTGGAAGGGATGACCGAGTTTGGAATAGCCGAGCTCTGTAGTTCCCCCATCGTGAATCCTGCCCGGAAACGAGAAGTAACTTCTTGGTCTTCCTCCATGGCATCTATCCTTTTCAAGGCAGCTTCCATCTCTTCCCCCGTTGAGGGCCCAAAGTGATAGGCATCGCTGTTTGCCCCTAGACCTGGTGTTTGATGAGACACCCGACTCTCCCCGACTTACTCTTGAGAAGACATCTTGCTCTAAATCTGCAGCAGAAACAGCTAAAACAAAGACAAGAGATATTTGCGCGATACGGTGGTCAAAACCTTCGAGAGATTATATAATGAATTTTTACCGACCAAAAAGAGTATCGTGCAAGAAAACGGAGTCCAGAGAGCGCACGAGGTGCCCTCAAGGCAGGGGGCATGCCCAGGGGGTAGGGCACGCCTCCCACCCTCGTGGAAGCCTCGTGTCCTTCCCGGACTGCTTCTTATTTTCCTATTTTTCTAAATATTCCAAAACAAAGAAATATTGCCACTAGAACTGTTTTGGAGTCGGTTTACTTACTGTACCACGTACCTATTCCTTTTCGGAGTCTGAAACATTTCAGAAAGTGTCCCTTATGTATTCCTCCGGGGTTACGGTTTCAATAACATTGGTTTCAACATTTATAGGATTACCTGAGATATAGTGTTTAATTCTTTGACCGTTCACCACCTTTGGATTTGTGCCTTCGAAGTTGTTGATTTTTATGGCACCAGAACGATAGACCTCCTCGATAACGTAAGGACCTTCCCATTTAGAGAGAAGTTTTCCTACAAAAAAATCTTAAACGAGAGTTGTATAGAAATACATAATCACCTACATTAAACTCACGCTTTTGTATTCTTTTGTCATGCCATCTTTTAACTTTTTCTTTAAACAGTTTGGCATTCTCATAGGCTTGGGTTCTCCATTCATGCAGTGAGCTAATGTCAAATAACCTCTTCTCACCGGCAAGTTTGAAATCATAATTGAGCTCTTTAATATCATAGTATGCCTTATGTTCTAGTTCGAGAGGTAAGTGACATGCTTTTCCATAAACCATTTTATACGGAGACATACCCATAGGATTTTTATATGCAGTTCTATAGGCTCATAATGCATCATCAAGTTTCTTGGACCAATTCTTTCTAGATCTATTAACAGTCTTTTGCAAAATTAATTTGAGCTCTCTGTTACTCAATTTTACTTGACCACTAGACTGTGGGTGATAAGGAGATGCAATTCTATGATTAACATCATACTTAGCAAGCATTTTACGAAAAGCACCATGAATAAAATGTGAACCACCACCAGTCATTAAATATCTAGGGACTCCAAACCTTGAAAAAATAACTTCTTTAAGCATCTTAATAGAGGTGTTATGATCAACACTACTAGTTGGAATAGCTTCTACCCACGTAGTAACGTAATCAACAGCAACTAAAATATATGTATACCCATTAGAGGAAGGAAATGGTCCCATATAATCAAAGCCCCAAACGTCAAATGGTTTAATAACAAGTGAATAATTCATAGGAATTTCTTGACGTCTACTAATATTACCAATTCTTTGACATTCATCACAAGACAAGACAAACTTACGGGCATCCTTGAAGAGATTAGGCCAATAAAAACCGGATTGCACCTTATGTGCAGTTCTATCTCCAGCATGGTGTCCTCCATAAGCCTCAGAGTGACACTTGCGTAGGATCTATTCTACTCCTTCTTTATAAAGATGTGGGTCATCCCAAAAGTAATGTCTCAAATCATAGAAGAACCTTTTCTTTTGCTGGTATGTGAAACTAGGTGGTATAAATTTAGCAACAATATAATTAGCATAATCAGCATACCATGGAGCAGTTCGAGAAGCATTTATGACATTTAATTGTTCATCAGGAAAGCTATCATCAATAGGTAGTGGGTCATCAAGAACATTCTCTAACCTAGGCAAGTTGTCTGCAATGGGGTTCTCAGCTCCCTTTCTATCAATAATATGCAAATCAAATTCTTGTAGCAAGAGAACCCATCTAATAAGTCTAGGTTTAGCATCTTTCTTTTCCATAAGGTATTTAATAGCAGCATGATCAGTGTGAATATTTACTTTAGAATCAACAATATAAGGTCTGAATTTATCACAAGCAAAAACAACTGCTAAAAATTCTTTTTCAGTGGTAGCATAATTTCTCTGGGCATTGTCTAGAGTTTTACTAGCATATTGAATAACATTTAATTTCTTATCAACTCTTTGCCCTAGAACAGAACCTACAGCATAATCACTAGGTTAGTCAGAAATCAATGCTTCCTTAAGTATTTCAAATGCTTCTACACAATCATCATCAAAGACAAAAGGAATATCTTTTTGTAATAGGTTAGTCAGAGGCCGATAAATTTTTGAGAAGTCCTTAATGAACCTCCTATAAAAACCGGCATGACCTAGAAAACTTCTTATACCTTTGATGTCCTTGGGACACGACATCTTCTCAATAGCATCAACTTTAGCTTTGTCAACTTCAATACCTCTTTCATAAATTTTATGCCCCAAGACAATACCTTCATTAACCATAATGTGGCACTTCTCCCAATTCAAGACAAGATTAGTTTCTTCACATCTCTGCAAACTCAATCAAGGTTGCTCAAGCAATCATCAAAAGAGGATCCATAAACAGAGAAATCGTCCATGAAAACCTCACATATCTTTTCACAAAAGTCAGAAAATATAGCCATCATGCATCTTTGAAAGGTAGCAGGTGCATTACATAAACCAAAAGGCATACGTCTATAAGAAAAAGTACCGAAAGGGCAAGTAAAAGTGGTCTTTGCTTGATCATCAGCTGACACAGGTATTTGAGAAAAACCGGAGTAACCATCTAGAAAGCAAAAATGTGTATGTTTGGATAACCTTTCTAGAATTTGATCAATAAAAGGTAAGGGGTAATGATCTTTTTAGTAGCCTTATTTAATTTGTAAAAATCAATTTCCATCCTATAACCTCTAATAATTCTTTGCGAAATCAATTCATCTTTATCATTAGAAACAACAGTAATACCTCCCTTCTTAGGGACACAATGGACATGACTTACCCACTGACTATCAGCAACGGGATAAATTACACCTGCCTCAAGGAGCTTTAATGTTTCCTTTTTTACCACTTCTTTCATCTTAGGATTCAGCCATCGTTGGTGATCAATAACTGGTTTGGCGTCTTTCTCCAAATTTATTTTGTGTTGACATAGAGTGAGACTAATGCCCTTAAGATCATCAAGAGTATATTGATAACCCACAAGTATAGGGGAACGCAATAGTTTTCAAGGGTAGAGTATTCAACGCAAATTTATTGATTCGACACAAGGGGAGCCAAAGAATATTCTCAAGTATTAGCAGCTGAGTTGTCAATTCAACCACACCTGGAAACTTAATATCTGCAGCAAAGTATTTAGTAGCAAAGTAATATGATAGTAGTGGTAACGGTAGCAAAAGGTAACTGTAGCAAAAGTAATGTTTTTGGTATTTTGTAGTGATGATAGCAATAGCAACGGAAAAGTAAATAAGCGAAGAACAATATATAGAAAGCTCGTAGACAATGAATCGTTGATGGAGAATTATGCCGGATGCGGTTCATCATGTAACAATCCTAACATAGGGTGACACAGAACTAGCTCCAGTTCATCAATGTAATGTAGACATGTATTCCGAATATAGTCATACGTTCTTATGGAAAAGAACTTGCATGACATCTTTTGCCCTATCCTCCCGTGCCAGTGGGGTCCTAATCGAAACTAAGGGATATTATGGCCTCCTTTTAATAGAGTACCGGAACAAAGCATAACACATAATGAATACATAAACTCCTCAAACTATGGTCATCACCGGTAAGTATCCCAATTATTGTCACTTTGGGGTTAACGGATCATAGCACATAATAGGTGACTATAGACTTGCAAGATAGGATCAAGAACTCTCATATATTGATGAAAACATAATAGGTTCAGATCTGAAATCATGGCGCTCAGGCCCTAGTGACAAGCATTAAGCATAGCAAAGTTAAAGCAACATCAATCTCAGAACATAATGGATACTAGGGATCAAACTCTAACAAAACTAACTCGATTACATGATAGATCTCATCCAACCCATCACCGTCCAGCAAGCCTACGATGGAATTACTCACGCACGGCGGTGAGCATCATGAAATTGGTGATGGAGGATGGTTGATGATGACGATGGCGACGGATTCCCCTCTCCGGAGCCCCAAACGGACTCCAGATCAGCCCTCCCGAGAGGTTTTAGGGCTTGGCGGCGGCTCCGTAACGTAAAACACGATGAATTATTCTCTATGATTTTTTTTCTCCCCAAAACCAAATATATAGAGTTGGAGTTGAGGTCGGAGGAGCTCCAGGGGGCCCACGAGGTAGGGGGGCGCGCCCTAGGGGGGCAGGCGCGCCCCCACCCTCGCGGACAGGTGGTGAGCCACTGGCCTTCCTCTTTTGCAAGGATTTTTTATTATTTCCGAATAGATGTTCTGTGAAGTTTCAGGTCATTCCGAGAACTTTTGTTTCTGCACATAAATAACACTATAGCAATTCTGCTAAAAACAGCATCAGTCCGGTTTAGTTCCATTCAAATCATGCAAGTTAGAGTCCAAAACAAGGGCAAAAGTGTTTGGAAAAGTAGATACGACGGAGACGTATCAACTCCCCCAAGCTTAAATCGTTGCTTTTCCTCAAGCAGTTCATTTGATAAACTGAAAGTGATAAAGAAAAACTTTTACAAACTCTGTTTGCTCTTGTTGTTGTAAATATCTAAAGCCAGCATTCAAGTTTTCAGCAAAGATTATGAACTAACCATATTCACGATAAACCTTAGGTCTCAAGTTTACTCATATAAATGGCATAATCAACTAGCGAGCAATAATAATAAATATCGGATGACAACACTTTCTCAAAACAATCATAATATGATATAACAAGATGGTATCTCGCTAGCCCTTGATATGTCTCCAACGTATCTATAATTTTTGATTGCTCCATGCTATATTATCTACTGTTTTGGGCAATATTGGGCTTTATTATCCACTTTTATATTACTTTTGGGACTAACCTATTAACCGGAGGCCCAGCCCAGATTTGCTGTTTTATGCCTATTTCAGTGTTTCGAAGAAAAGGAATATCAGACGGAGTCGAAACGGGACGAAATCAACTAGAGAAGTTATTTTTGGAACAAAAGCCACCCGATGGACTTGGACCCCACGTCAAGGAAGGAAGGAGGAGCTCACGAGGGTAGGGGGCGCGCCCACCCCCTGGGGCGCGCCCCCTGCCTCGTGGGGCCCTTGTGGCTCCCCTGACGTGCTTCTTCTGCCTATATAACTCCACGTACCCTAAAACTTCCAGAACGCAAAATAGATCGGGAGTTCCGCCACCAGAAGCCTCCGTAGCCACCAAAAACCAATCTTGACCCGTTCCGGCACCCTGACGGAGGGGGCAATCCTTCTTCGGTGACCATCTTCATCATCTCGGTGCTCTCCATGATGAGGAGGGACTAGTTCTCCCTCAGGGCTGAGGGTATGTACCAGTAGCTATGTGTTTGATCTCTCTCTCTCTCTCTCTCTCGTGTTCTTGAGATGATACGATCTTAATGTATCGCGAGCTTTGCTATTATATTTGGATCCTATGATGTTTCTTTCCCCCTCTTCTCTCTTGTAATGAATTGAGTTTCCCCTTTGAAGTAATCGTATCGGATTGAGTCTTTAAAGATTTGAGAACACTTGATGTATGTCTTGCCGTGGATATCTGTGGTGACAATGGGATACCACGTGCCACTTGATGTATGTTTTGGTGACCAACTTGCGGGTTCCGCCCATGAACCTATGCATAGGGGTTGGCACACGTTTTCGTCGTGATTCTCCGGTAGAAACTTTGGGGCACTCTTTGAGGTTCTATGTGTTGGTTGAATAGATGAATTGAGATTGTGTGATGCATATCGTATAATCATGCCCACAGATACTTGAGGTGACATTGGAGTATCTAGGTGACATTAGGGTTTTGATTGATTTGTGTCTTAAGGTGTTATTCCAGTACAAACTCTAGGGCTGTTTGTGACACTTATAGGAATAGCCCAACAGATTGATTGGAAAGAATAACTTTGAGGTGGTTTCGTACCCTGGCATAATCTCTTCGTTCGTTATCCGCTATTAGTGACTTTGGAGTGACTCTTTGTTGCATGTTGATGGATAGTTTTATGATCCAATTATGTTATCATTGTTGAGGGAACTTACACTAGCGAAAGTATGAACCCTAGGCCTTATTTCCACGCATTGCAATACCGTTTACGCTCTCTTTTATCATTCATTACCTTGCTGTTTTTATAATTTCAGATTACAAATACTTTTATCTACCATCCATATACCACTTGTATCACCATCTCTTCACCGAACTAGTGCACCTATACAATTTACCATTGTATTGGGTGTGTTGGGGACACAAGAGACTCTTTGTTATTTGGTTGCAGGGTTGCTTGAGAGAGACCATCTTCATCCTACGCCTCCTACGGATTGATAAACCTTAGGTCATCCACTTGAGGGAAATTTGCTACTGTCCTACAAATCTCTGCACTTGGAGGCCCAACAACGTCTACAAGAAGAAGGTTGTGTAGTAAACATCAGCCCTTTCTGAGACCGCAAAACATAAATGCAGAGCACCTTTAAAGATCAAGGACTGACTAGACATTGTAATTCATGGTAAAAGGGATCCAGTCAAGTCATACTCAATGTAAACTAATAGTAATGAATGCAAATGACAGCGGTGCTCTCCAACTAGTGCTTTTTAATAAGAGGATGATGACTCAATATAAAAGTAAATAGATAGGCCCTTCGCAGAGGGAAGCAAGGATTTGTAGAGGTGCCAGAGCTCAGTTTTGAATTAGAGATGAATAATATTTTGAGCGGTATACTTTCATTGTCAACATAACAACCAAGGGATGGCAATATCTTCCATGCTACACACATTATAGGCGGTTCCCAAACAGAATGGTAAAGTTTATACCCCCCCTCCACCAACAAGCATCGATCCATGGCTTGCTCGAAACAACGAGTGCCTCCAACTAACAAGAGTCCTAGGGGGAGTTTTGTTTGCAATTATTTTGATTTAGTTTGCATAAAGCATGGGACTAGGCATCCCGGTGACCAGCCATTTTCTCATAAGTGAGGAGCGGAGTCCACTCCTCTTGAGAATAACCCGCCTAACATGGAAGATACGGACAGCCCTAGTTGATACATGAGCTATTCGACCATACAAAACATGATATTTATTTGTAGGTTTAGAGTTTGGCACATACAAATTTACTTGGAACGGCAGGTAGATACCGTATATAGGTAGGTGTGGTGGACTCATATGGAATAACTTTGGGGTTTATGGAGTTGGATGCACAAGCAGTATTCCCGCTGAGTACAGGTGAAGGCTAGCAAAAGACTAGGAAGCGACCAGCTAGAGAGCGACAACAATCATGAACATGCATTAAAATTAATCAACACCAAATGCAAGCATGAGTAGGATATAATCCACCATGAACATAAATATCGTGAAGGCTATGTTGATTTTGTTTCAACTACATGCGTGAACATGTGCCAAGTCAAGTCACTTAAATCATTCGGAGGAGGATACCACCCTATCATACCACATCACAACCATTTTAATAGCATGTTGGCACGCAAGGTAAACCATTATAAGCTCCTAGCTAATCAAGCATGGCACAAGAAACTATGATCTCTAGTTGTCATTGCAAACATGTCTATTCATAATAGGCTGAATTAGGAACGATGAACTAATCATATTTACAAAAACAAGAGAGGTCGAGTTCATACCAGCTTTTCTCATCTCAATAAGTTCATCATATAATCATTATTATTGCCTTTCACTTACACGACCGAACGATGTGGATAATAATAATAGTGCACGTGCATTGGACTAAGCTGGAATCTGTAAGCATTCAATAAACAGGAGAAGCCAAGGCAATATGGGCTCTTTTGTCAGATCAACAATAATGCATATAAGATCTACTTCAACAATTTAATTACGGTCTTCTCCTATCGACCCCCAAAGAAAAGAAAAGAAATAAAACTATTTACACGGGAAAGCTCCCAACAAGCAAAAGAAGAACAGGAAATCTTTTTGGTTTTTCTTTTTAATTACTACTACAAGCATGGAAAGTAAACTAATTAAAAGCTACAACTAATTTTTTCTGGTTTTTCTTAAAGTTTATCAAACACACAAGAAGAGAGCATAAAAAGGAAGTAAACTAGCATGGATGATACAATGAAAAAGTATGAGCACCGACATCTAGCAATGAGTGTGTGAACATGAATATAATGTTGGTGAGGAATACGTACTCCCCCAAGCTTAGGCTTTTGGCCTAAGTTGGTCTATGGCCACGGCTGGCCTGGAGGATATCCATAATAATAATTGGGGTCGTACTAAGATGCACCAGCTATCGCCTCCTGAGCTGCAGCGTGGTGACGAGCGGCCTCCACCCTCCTCTCGTACTCATCTGCCTCCTCTCTGGTAATAACATATCTTCTTTTTGCCTGATAATCAAAGAAGGCAGGAGCAGGGAGAGTAATACGGACATCACAGCGTCTGTCAAAGATTAAGCGATACTGGAGAGGTGATTCATTCCTCTCGACAAACTGGTGGTGAACCATAGCCTCATAATCAAAATAAGCAGGAGGCAATTCAATATCATCTTCGCGTATGGCTATACCAAGAAAATTAGCTATGCGGGTTGCATAAATTCCACCAAAGAAATCTCCATTAAATCTATTAAGATGCAACCTACGTGCAAGAATGGCTCCCAAATTATAAGATTTATCTCCTAACACATCACTCCTAAGAATACTGAGGTCGGGGACACACATGTGACATTCCTCATCTTTACCATTAATGCATCTACCTATGAAGAGAGCAAAATAATGTATAGCAGGAAAGTGAATGCTCCCTATAGTAGCTTGTGTTATATCTCTAGATTCCCCCACGGTTATACTAGCAAGAAAATCTCTAAATTCAGATTTGCGAGGTTCCCTGACACAACCCCATTGTGGAAGTTTGCAAGCAGTGGTAAAATCCTCTAAGTCCATAGTGTATGAATTTTCATAAAGATCAAACAGGACAGTTGGAGAATTACGTGAAGATGAAAATTCAAACCTCCTCACAAAGCAACTAGTGAGATAATGATACTGGCTGCACTTTTCTTCCTCGAAGCTCACTAGATCAGCGTTACGCAAATACGCGTGAAATTCTTCCTTAATTCCTGCTCGATCCATAAAATTTTCTAAAGGCCATTCACAAGGATGCACTGAAGCGTTTCTTGGTGGCTCATCATCAGCATCACGCATTGCAAGCCTGGGCTCTTCTTTCCTTGAAGAGCCACCTTGGTACATTTTCCTAAACATATTTCTTCCTCTGAAAAATTTCTGAAATTTTTAGTAACTTCAAAATAAAAGTGAACAAAGCTCAATAATATTGATAGAAACTACTCCTACAAGTGCCTAGAGCCTATATCATGCATCAAAACTACTTGGAACCATATAAATTTGACATGCAAGCTCAAGAATAGGGCCACCTAAGCAGCACAAATTTGCAATGAATAAAGCACTAGAACATAAACTAATTGGACCAATGGAGGAGTCACATACCAAGGAACAATCTCCCCAAGCAGTTTTGTGAGAGGTGCTTTGAGCAAGGAGATCGAAAATGGCAGCAAAATGAGCTTGGACTCGGGTTTGAGCTGGATATTCGTGTTTGTGGGAGGAAGAAGGAGTGTGTGGGTGCAAGGATAAGTGGAAGAGGGCATTTGGAGAACTTTTATTTTCGAGGTATTTTTATATTGCACGGATAAATCAGATAACAGACAGAAATATACTATTTTTATTTTATTTAATATAAATAACAGAAAGTAAGAGGAGGGTACAGAGAGTTGTGTTTTCTAGTTTCATCCATCTCATGATCATCAAAAGGAATCCACTAACAAGGTTGATCAAGTCTAGTTAACGAACTCATTCCGAGTAACATGGAACAGGAGAAATTTCAAATAACACTATGTTACCTCAACGGGGATATGCACATCCCCAATAATAAGAATATCATATTTCTTCTTGACAGTAGGAAGAGAAAATTCAAAACCTCCAAATATAATCGATGGAATTTTTCCAATAGAGTTGATATTATGAACTTGAGGTTATTTCCTCAGAAAGTGTACCGTATGCTCATTACCATTAACATGAAAAGTGACATTGCCTTTAGTGCAATCAATAACAGCCCCTGCAGTATTCAAAAAGGGTCTTCCAAGAATAATAGACATACTATCGTCCTCGAGAATATCAAGAATAACAAAGTCCGTTAAAATAGCAATGTTTGCAACTACAACAGGCACATCCTCACAAATACCGACAGGTATAGCAGTTGATTTATCAGCCATTTGCAAAGATATTTCAGTAGGTGTCAACTTATTCAAATCAAGTCTACGATATAAAGAGAGAGTCATAACACTAACACCGGCTCCAAGATCACATAAAGCAGTTTTAACATAGTTTCTTTTAATGGAGCATGGTATAGTTGGTACACCGGGATCTCCAAGTTTCTTTGGTATTCCACCCTTAAAAGTATAATTAGCAAGCATGGTGGAAATTTCAGCTTTCGGTATCTTTCTCTTATTTGTAACAATATCTTTCATGTACTTAGCATAAGGGTTCATTTTAAGCATATCAGTTAATCGCATCCGCAAAAAGATAGGTCTAATCATTTCAGCAAAGCGCTCAAAATCCTCATCATCCTTTTTCTTGGACGGTTTGGGAGGAAAAGGCATGGGTTTCTGAACCCAAGGCTCTCTTTCCTTACCGTGTTTCCTAGCAACAAAGTCTTTCTTATCATAACGTTGATTCTTTGATTGTGGGTTATCAAGATCAACAGCAGGTTCAATTTCTATATCATTATCATTGCTAGGTTGGGCATCAACATGAACATTACCGTTAACATTATCACTAGTTTCAGGTTCATTACCAGATTGTGTTTCAGCATCAGAAATAGAAATATCATTTGGATTCTCAGGTGTTTCAATAACAGGTTCACTAGAAGCATGCAAAGTCCTATCATTTTTCTTTTTCTTCCTTTTAGAAGGACTAGGTGCATCTATATTATTTCTCTGAGAATCTTGCTCAATTCTCTTAGGATGGCCTTCAGGACACAAAGGTTCCTGAGTCATTCTACGACCTCTAGTCATAACTCTGACAGCATTATCATTATTCTTACTATTCAATTCATTGAGAAAATCATTTTGAGCTTTAAGTACTTGTTCTACTTGAGTGGTAACTATAGAAGCATGTTTACTAATAAGTTTAAGTTCACCTTTGACATTAGCCATATAATCACCCAAGTGTTCAAGCATATTTGAATTGTATTTCAATTGTCTACAAAAATAAGCATCGAAGTATTCTTGCTTAACCATAAATTTATCAAACTCATCTAAGCATGGGCTAGCAAACTTAGTAAATGGGATTTCAGCTTTATCATATCTATAGAGAGAATTTACCTTTACCACCTGTGTCGGGTTATCAAGACCATGAGTTTCTTCAATAGGTAATGGATTAAGATCATATGTTTCTTCAACAGGCGGTAAATTAAGACCGTGTATTCCTTCAATAGGAGGTAAATTCTTAACATCTTCAACTTTAATACCTTTTTCTTTCATAGATTTCTTTGCCTCTTGCATATCTTTAGGACTGAGAAATAGAACACCCCTCTTCTTCGGAGTTGGTTTAGGAATAGGCTCAGGAGTTGGCTCAGGAAGTGTCCAATTATTTTCATTTGTCAACATATTATTCAATAGAATTTCAGCTTCATCCGGTGTTCTTTCCCTAAAAATAGAACCAGCACAACTATCCAGGTAATCTCTAGAAGCCTCGGTTAGTCCATTATAAAAGATATCAAGTATTTCATTTTTCTTAAGAGGATGATCAGGCAAAGCATTAAGTAACTTGAGAAGCCTCCCCCAAGCTTGTGGGAGACTCTCTTCTTCAATTTGCACAAAATTATATATATCCCTTAAAGCAGCTTGTTTCATATGAGTAGGGTAATATTTAGCAGAGAAGTAATAAATCATATCCTGGGGACTACGTACACAACCAGGATCAAGAGAATTAAACCATATCTTAGCATCACCTTTTAATGAGAACGGAAATATTTTACAGATATAAAAGTAACGAGTTCTCTCATCATTAGTGAACAGGGTGGCTATATCATTTAATTTAGTAAGATGTGCCATAATAGTTTTAGATTCATAGCCATGAAAAGGATCAGATTCAACCAAAGTAATTATATCAGGATCAACAGAGAATTCATAATCCTTATCAGTAACACAGATAGGTGAAGTAGCAAAAGCAGGGTCAGGTTTCATGCTAGCATTAAGAGATTGCTGCTTCCATTTAGCTAATAACCTCTTGAGCTCGTATCTATCTTTGCAAGCTAAAATAGCTAAAGAAGCTTCTTTATCAAAAACAGAACCTTTATCAATAATGGGCAAGTCTTCATCATCACTTCCATCAATATTATCAGATTCAATATTTTCATTCTCTCTAACCCTAGCAAGTTGTTCATCAAGAAATTCACCAAGTGGCACAGTAGTATCAAGCATAGAAGTAGTTTCATCATAAGTATCATGCATAGCAGAAGTGGCATCATCAATAACATGTGACATATCAGAACGAATAGCAGAAGCAGGTTTAGGTGTCGCAAGCTTACTCAAAACTGAAGGTGAATCAAGTGCAGAGCTAGATGACAGTTCCTTACCTCCCCTCGTAGTTGAGGGATAAATCTTGGTTTTTGGATCTCTCAAGTTCTTCATAATGATAAGCAGATATAAATCCCAAGTGACTCAAAGAATAGAGCTATGCTCCCCGGCAACGACGCCAGAAAATAGTCTTGATAACCCAAAAGTATAGGGGATCGCAACAGTTTTCGAGGGTAGAGTATTCAACCCAAATTTATTGATTCAACACAAGGGGTGCCAAAGAATATTCTCAAGTATTAGCAGATGAGTTGTCAATTCAACCACACCTGGAAACTTAATATCTGCAGCAAAGTATTTAGTAGCAAAGAAATATGATAGTAGTGGTAACGGTAGCAAAATAATGTTTTTGGTATTTTGTAGAGATGATAGCAATAGCAACGGAAAAGTAAATAAGCGAGGAACTATATATAGAAAGCTCGTAGGCAATGGATCGATGATGGAGAATTATGCCGGATGCGGTTCATCATGTAACAATCATGACATAGGGTGACACAGAACTAGCTCCAGTTCATCAATGTAATGTAGGCATGTATTCCGAATATAGTCATACATGCTTATGGAAAAGAACTTGCATGACATCTTTTGTCCTACCCTCCCGTGGCAGCGGGGTCCTAATGGAAACTAAGGAATATTAAGGCCTCCTTTTAATAGAGTACCAGAACAAAGCATTAACACATAGTGAATACATGAACTCCTCAAACTTTGGTCATCACCGGCAAGTATCCCGATTATTGTCACTTTGGGGTTAACGGATCATAACACATAATAGGTGACTATAGACTTGCAAGATAGGATCAAGAACTCTCATATATTAATGAAAACAAAATAGGTTCAGATCTGAAATCATGGCACTCAGGCCCTAGTGACAAGCATTAAGCATAGCAAAGTCATAGCAACATCAATCTCAGAACATAATGGATACTAGGGATCAAACCCTAACAAAACTAACTCAATTACATGATAGATCTCATCCAACCCATCACCGTCCAACAAGCCTACGATGGAATTACTTACGCGCCGCAGTGAGCATCATGAAATTGGTGATGGGGGATGGTTGATGATGACGATGGCGACGGATTCCCCTCTCCGGAGCCCCGAACGGACTCCAGATCAGCCCTCCCGAGACGTTTTAGGGCTTGGCGGCGGCTCCGTATCGTAAAACGTGATGAATTCTTCTGTCTGATTTTTTTTCTCCCCGAAACCAAATATGTAGAGTTGGAGTTGAGGTCGGAGGAGCTCCAGGGGGCCCACGAGGTAGGGGGCGCGCCCCACCCTCGTGGACAGGTGGTGGGCCCCCTGGCCTTCATCTTTCGCAAGGATTTTTTATTATTTCCGAATAGATGTTCCGTGAAGTTTCAGGTCATTCCGAGAACTTTTGTTTCTGCACATAATAACACCATAGCAATTCTGTTGAAAACAGTGTCTGTCCAGGTTAGTTCCATTCAAATCATGCAAGTTAGAGTCCAAAACAAGGGCAAAAGTGTTTGGAAAAGTAGATATGACGGAGACGTATCATATATCCAATAGCAGAACGGTGCTTCTTTAGAGTTTTCAATAATTTTTCTTCTTCATGCTCTGAAAGGTTAGCACTAATTATAACAGGATATATCTTCTTTTCATCAAGATAAGCATATTTAAGAGTATCAGGTAATGGTTTAAGCTCAAACACGGGATCACCCTTGGGTGGAGGAGGATCCCCTAGGATTTCAACCGGCAAATTGTGTTTCAGAATGGGTCCTTGTTTAAAGAATACTTCATCTATTTGCCTTTTTTCATTCATAAACATATAATTTTCATGGTCTAGCAAATATTGTTCTAAAGGATCAGTAGGAGGCACAACAATAGAAGCAAGACCAATAATTTCATCTTTACTAGGCAATTCTTCATCACGGGGTTGCCTACGAAATTTAGAAAAGTTAAACTCATGAGACATATCATCCAAACCAATAGTAACAACATCCTTCTTGCAATCTATCTTAGCATTAACAGTATTCAAGAAGGGTCTACCAAATATAATGGGACAAAAGCTATCTTGAGGGGAACCAAGAACAAGGAAATCAGCAGGATATTTAGTTTCCCACACAAGACCTCAACATCTCTAACAATCCCAATTGGTGAAATTGTACCTCTATTAGCAAGCTTAATGGTAACACCGATGTCTTCTATCTCAGCTGGTGCAATATCATGCATAATTTATTTATATATGGAAATAGGTATTGCACTAGCACTAGCACCCATATCACACAAGCCATGATAACAATGATCTCCTATTTTAACAGAAATAACATGCATGCCTACCACAGGTCTATGTTTATCTTTAGCACCAGGTTTAGCAATTCTAGTAGTCTCATCACAGAAATAAATAACATGCCCATCGATATTATCAGCCAAGAGATCTTTAACAATAGCAATATTAGGTTCAACTTTAACTTGCTCAGGAGGTATATAAGTTCTAATATTACTTTTACGAACCACAGTTGAAGCTTTAGCATGATCCTTTATTCTAACAGGGAAAGGTGGTTTCTCAACATAAGCAGTGGGAACAATATGATCATCATAAGTGAAAGTTTTTTCTTCAACTTTAATAGGTGCAACTACTTTTGTTTCAATGTGAGGATTATATTTAAACCACTCTCCTTAGGGAGATTAACATGAGTAGCAAAGGATTCACAGAAAGAAGCTACTATCTCAGATCAAGTCCATATTTAGTGCTAAATATACGGAAAACATTGGTATCCATAAAAGATTTAACACAATCAAACTTAGGTGCGATAACCCACAAGTATAGGGGATCGCAACAGTTTTTGAGGGTAGAGTATTCAACCCAAATTTATTGATTAGACACAAGGGGAGCCAAAGAACATTCTCAAGTATTAGCAGTTGAGTTATCAATTCAACCACACCTGGAAACTTAATATCTGCAGAAAAGTGTTTAGTAGCAAAGTAATATGATAGTAGTGGTAACAATAGTAAAAGGTAACGATAGCAAGAGTAATATTTTTGGTGTTTTGTAGTGATGATAACAATAGCAACGGAAAGGTAAATAAGCGAAGAATAATATATGGAAAGCTCGT
This sequence comes from Triticum aestivum, assembly GCF_018294505.1. NCBI lineage: Eukaryota > Viridiplantae > Streptophyta > Magnoliopsida > Poales > Poaceae > Triticum > Triticum aestivum. The sequence continues at coordinate 34,506,397 of NC_057794.1, forward strand.
AGGCAATGGATGGTGATAGAGAATTATGCCGGATGCGGTTCATCATGTAACAGTCGTAACCTAGGGTGACACAGAACTAGCTCCAGTTCATCAATGTAACGTAGGAATGTATTTTGAATATAGTCATACGTGCTTATGGAAAAGAACTTGCATGCCATCTTTTGTCCTACCCTCCCGTGGCAGCAGGGTCCTATTGGAAACTAAGGGATATTAAGGCCTCCTTTTAATAGAGTACCGGGCCAAAGCATTAACACATAGTGAATACATGAACTCCTCAAACTACGATCATCATCGGTAAGTATCCCGATTATTGTCACTTCGGGGTTAACGGATCATAACATATAATAGGTGACTATAGACTTGCAAGATAGGATCAAGAACTCTCATATATTGATGAAAACATAATAGGTTCAGATCTGAAATCATAGCACTCAGGCCCTAGTGACAAGCATTAAGCATAGCAAAGTCATAGCAACATCAATCTCAGAACATAGTGGATACTAGGGATCAAACCCTAACAAAACTAACTCGATTACATGATAAATCTCATCCAACCCATCACCGCCCAGCAAGCTTACGATGGAATTACTCATGCACGGCGGTGAGCATCATGAAATTGGTGATGGAGGATGGTTGATGATGACGATGGCGACAGATTCCCCTCTCTAGAGCCCCGAACGGACTCCAGATCAGCCCTCCCGAGAGAGTTAGGGCTTGGCGGCGGCTCCATATCGTAAAACACGATGAATCCTTCTGCTTGGTTTTTTCTCTCCGAAAGTGAATATATGGAGTCAGGGTTGAGGTCGGTGGAGCGTCAGGGGGCCCACGAGGCAGGGGGCGCGCCTAGGGGGGTAGGGCGCGCCCCCACCCTCATGGACAGGTGGAGCCCCCCCCC
>NC_057794.1:34507569-34558621 GCF_018294505.1 Triticum aestivum
CCAGTATTTTTTATATATTCCAAAATAATTCTCCATTGATTTTCATGTTATTCCGAGAACTTTTATTTCTGCACAAAAATAACACCATGGCAATTCTGCTCAAAACATCGTTAGTCCGGGTTAGTTTCATTCAAATCATGCAAGTTAGAGTCCAAAACAAGGGCAAAAGTGTTTGGAAAAGTAGATACGACGGATACGTATCAACTCCCCAAGCTTAAACCTTTGCTTGTCCTCAAGCAATTCAGTTGATAAACTAAAAGTGATAAAGAAAAACTTTTACAAACTCTGTTTGCTCTTTTTTTTGTAAATATGTAAAGCCAGCATTCAAGTTTTCAGCAAAGATTATGAACTAACCATATTCATAAGAATATTTAGGTCTCATGTTTACTCATATCAATGACATAATCAACTAGCGAGCAATAATAATAAATCTCGAATGACAACACTTTCTCAAAACAATGATGATATGATATAACAGGATGGTATCTCGCTAGCCCTTTCTAAGACCGCAAAACATAAATGCAGAGCACCTTTAAATATCAAGGACTAACTAGACATTGTAATTCATGGTAAAAGAGATCCAGTCAAGTCATACTCAATGTAAACTAACAGTAATGAATGCAAATGACAGTGGTGCTCTCCAACTGGTGCTTTTTAATAAGAGGATGATGACTCAACACAAAAGTAAATAGACAGGCCCTTCGCAGAGGGAAGCAGGGATTTGTAGAGGTGCCAGAGCTTGGTTTTGAAATAGATATGAATAATAATTTGAGTGGTATACTTTCATTGTCAACATAACAACCGAGAGATGACGATATCTTCCATGCTACGCACATTATAGGCGGTTCCCAAACAGAATGATAAATTTTATACTCCCCCTCCACCAACAAGCATCAATCCATGGCTGGCTCGAAACAACGAGTGCCTCCAACTAACAACAGTCCCGGGGGAGTTTGGTTTGCAATTATTTTGATTTGATTTGCATAAAGCATGGGACTGGGCATCCTGGTGACCAGCCATTTTCTCGTGAGTGAGGAGCGAAGTCCACTCGTCTTGAGAATAACCCGCCTAACATGGAAGATACGGACATCCCTAGTTGATACATGAGCTATTCGAGCATACAAAATAGAATGTTTATTTGAAGGTTTAGAGTCTGACACCTGCGCCGACATCATCGAGACGGCCCAGCGTGCAAGCCTTACGCCGGTTCAGCCCGCACCAAGGCATGTTTTCGTAGGTGTCATCCATGGAGCGGAATATGAGGATGGACCGGCATCTGATGGGGAAGCTCTTGTCTGTTCTGATGATGAGTCTTCAACCGGAGAAACCGAGTCGCTATATCTGCTGTAGGACGACCGGGTTAGTGGGAGTTTCGTGGGCAACAGTATTCCGGACCTCCTCGATCTGCCAAGACGGGTCGCGGTCTTCATGGCTGGTACACAACTAGCACATCACTCTTCTAACACCACGGTGATCTTCTCCGGTTCAGCAATAGCAACGCCAGCAGGAGCAGGGGGCTCTACGCCGCCTCCCGCTCAGGTTTTGTCTGATTTGTTCGATGCTTTGGCAACATTGATGTCCTCGGAGGTGGACGCGGCAGCCCGAGATCAACACAATGCGGAGATTGCAAAGGTGAAAGATCAAATAACTCAGGCTAAAGCGGACCTGGCAGCAGAGAACGCCAGGATGGCTACAGAACGTGCCGAGTTGGCAGCTCAGGCCTACCGGCTTAGGTTGGACCAGAATGCCTCAAATGAGGTCATGAGAAGGAGATACCGGTCGCACCTCCCACCAGGTTATGAGCCAAGAAATCTCTTCAACAAGCCAGGAGCCGGAACCAGTAACCAGCCAGTGGTTAACCGGACGGAGGCGTCGGGAACAGAAGCGCCGGTTCAACCACGCACGATGAACTCGCCTCGTCAGAACAACGTTGTGCCGCAGTATGTTCCGATGCCCCCAGGGCATTACTCCAGCCCGTTGGACAACATTATGGCCGCTGCTTGATGATTGGCAGCCCTCCCAACTGACGGCGAGTCACCAGTGGTGATTGAGACACGACGGGCTAGAGAGCTCCTTCAAACAACTTTAAACCAGCAGCAGGCTTATTCGCATAGTCACGAGAGGATTCATTCCACCCCCCGTCCGAGTCGAAGCTACAGCAGGCACGTTGAGGATGAACCGACCGTATCAAGCAGTGTACGTCACCATAACTCGCCGCGAGGACACAACCCGGCAGGTGGTGGTGCTAATGCGCATGATGTGGTGGATCATGGTCGTGCACGTCGAGAAGCCGAGTTGGCAGCTCTGCACGCCGCTCGTCAACCTACTCCGGTTCGCCCCACCACCTCAGTGGAGCCCGGCGTGGTATTGAGTTCTTTAGGGGTGCCGTGTCTTACCCCCACTTTGCGTAATGTATGACTGCCCAAGGATTTAAAGGGACCTCGTAAGGTGCCCAATTACACTGCCGATTTGCAACCGGAGTCATGGGTGGAGAGTTATGAGATGGCGATGGAGATGCTGGATGTGGATGAAGCAGTGTGTGCTAAATACTTCACCATGATGTTGGAGGGGACAACTCGAACTTGGTTAAAGAGCTTACCAGCTAACTCTGTCGGGTCATGGGCTGAGTTAAAACACCGGTTTGTCCAGAATTTCAAAGATACATGTAAGCAGCCTATATCAATTATGGACCTAGCCGCTTGTGTTCAAGAGGAGGGAGAGTCTACGATGCATTGGGTAAAGCGAGTCTCAGCTATTTTGCATTCATCAGACCGCATCAATGCGGATACAGCAATTTTGACATTGGAGGGCAACTGCCGGTTTACGCCATTAAAATTAAAGCTAGGGAGGCTCAAATGTCACTGCAATGACATGTCAACCCTTATGGCTGCTCTGGTGAAATACGCCGATTCAGATAGTACCAAAGACCCTGAGTCTGAGGATGAAAAACCGGGGAAAGGGAAAAAGAATAGCAATACCAAGGGGCAGCAGCACAATCCGGCAGGTCATGGAAATAACGGTAAGCGCAAGGCAGACAATAGTTTGGACTTCGTGGCTAACACCAATGCGCAGGACAACGGTCAACGTCGTAAGGGTAAACAGCCCCAGAGGGACGGAGGGTCAGGACCCAATCTGGAGTGCCTGTTAAATCAACCTTGTCTAAAGCACGAATCGAAAGAAAGACCCGCTTCACATCTTTGAAAGGATTGTTTCATTATGCAGGAGATTAAGAATTCCAATATGTTTCAATATGACAACAGCCCGCCCGGCGGTTCAGGAGGCGGTTTTCATGGGCTGAGTTACGGAGGTGGCAGCTCCGGTTCAGGATTCCAAGGTAATCAAACCGAACATGGCCATCAAGGGAACCAGGGCAATCAAGGAGGTTATAACCATCAGGGGAATTAGCAGCAGCAGTCGGGTTATCAGAGCAATCCGAAGCAGTTGAATAGTGGGCAGTATCATGTCTTCACCACTAGCTTGTGCAAGCGTGATCAGAAGCTTCACAAGAGGGCCGTGAACTCTGTTGAACCGGCAGTGCCTCAATATTTGCGCTGGTCTAAGCAACCAATTTTATGGAGTCGGGAGGATCACCCACCCCGGGTTGATAATTCGGGTCATCTGGCCTTAGTGGTGGCACCTCAAGTTGGGGGGTATAAGTTCACCAAAGTGCTCATGGATGGTGGAAGTAGTATCAACATCCTTTACTATGATACCTTCCGTCGTATGGGGTTGACAGATAAGAATCTTAAACCGTCGAACGCCATTTTCCATGGTGTGGTGCCCGGAAAATATGCGTATCCTGTGGGTAAGATAGCCCTAGAAGTGGCCTTTGGAGATGATCATGATTCAAGGTCAGAAACATTGACTTTTGAGGTGGTGAAATCAAGAGTCCGTATCACACCCTGTTTGGGCAACCGGCTTATGCCAAGTTCATGGCGAGGACGTGTTATGTTTATCTGGAGCTTAAGATGCCAGGTCATAAGGGGACCATCACAGTACATGGGAGCAGGAAGATTGCTTTGGAATGTGAGGAAGGTGATGCGGCTTACGCTGAGTCAGTTTGTGCCACAGAAGAGCTGAAGTTTTATAAAGATAAGGTTGATCCGGCAGACATGACTTCTTTGAAAAAGCCAACTATGGAGCACGATCCGGCGTTGAAGTTTAAATCGGCCACAGACACTAAGATGGTTGATTTTGTTCCTGGCGATTCAACCAAGCAGTTCAGCATCAGCGCTAACATGGATCCCAAATAGGAAAGCACGCTCATCGAGTTCATCCGTGAGAACCGGGACATCTTTGCATGGAAGCCTTCTGACATGCCAGGTGTACCGAGGGAACTCGCTAGGCACAGACTTAATATAGATCCTAAGTTTAAACCGGTCAGGCAGTTTCTTCGCTGCTTCAACGAAGAAAGGCGTAAGTCTATTGGTGAGGAGGTAGCTCGGCTGTTGGCTGCAGGGTTTATCGTGGAGGTTTTTCACCCTGAACGGTTAGCTAATCCGGTGCTGGTTCTTAAGAAAAATGGCACTTGGCATATGTGTGTGGACTACACAGATTTGAACAAAGCTTTTCCAGCAGATCCCTTTGCCCTCCCTCGCATTGATCAGATTATTGATGCTACGGCGGGTTGTGACTGTTTGTGTTTTCTGGATGCTTACTCTGGTTATCATCAGATCAAAATGGCAGATAAGGACCAAGAGAAGACAGCTTTTATAATTCCCTTTGGAGCCTTCTGCTATGTCTTCATGCCCTTTGGGCTCAAGAGTGCCCAGGTGACTTATCAGGATGTGTTCAGAATTTTCTTCATAAACAGATTGGGCGCAATGTTTGTGCATATGTGGATGATATTGTGGTGAAGTCCAGGAAGAAGGAAACATTGATATATGACTTGAGGGAGACTTTTGACAACCTCCGGGTTTATAAGATGATGCTTAATCCGGACAAATGTATCTTTGGTGTTCCAACAGGCAAGCTCCTGGGTTTTCTGGTGTCAAACAGGGGCATTGAGCTTAATCCAGAAAAGATTTCAGCAGTCACATCCCTGGCCAAACCGGCGTGTATCAATGACGTTCAACGTTTAGCCGGCCGGATTGCGGCTTTGAGCCGGTTTATTAGTCATCTCGGGGAGAAAGCTATTCCTTTATATTAGATGCTAAAGAAAACGGATGATTTTGTATGGAGTGATGCGGCTGATAAAGCATTTTAGGATTTGAAGAGGCAGTTAGCTGAACCGCCTGTCCTTGCGGCTCTGGTCGACAAAGAGCCTTTACTTCTATATGTGGCTGCTAATGCCCGGGCTGTTAGTGTGGCTATTGTTGTGGAGCGCAAGGAGGCTGGAAAGGAGTATCTGGTTCAACAGACGGTTTATAATATCAGTGAGGTGCTTATCGAATCAAAGCAGAGGTATACGCATTGGCAGAAGCTGGTGTATGGGGTGTTTATGGCAAGCCGGAAGCTCAAACATTATTTTCAGGGTCATCCTATCACAATGGTCAGTTCAACCCCTCTAGGAGATATCATTCAAAACAGAGAAGCAACTAGCCGGATTGCCAGGTGAGCTATTGAGCTTGGACCTCACGGGCTCAAGTATACACCTTGCAGAGCGATCAAATCTCAAGCACTCATGGACTTCATCAATGATTGGACAGAGTTGCAGGCACCAGAGGAAAAGCCAGACAATACTTATTGGACTATTCACTTTGATGGGTCCACGCAATTGGATGGCTCGGGGGCTGGAGTCATATTAACTTCCACATGAGGTGACAAGTTTTGTTATGTTCTTCACTTAATGTTCCCTTGTACTAACAATGCAGCTGAGTACGAGGCCTTACTCCATGGTCTTCGGATGGCTAAGGAGATGAACTTAAGCCGGGTTAAGTGCTTCGGTGACTCGGACCTAGTGGCTCAACAGGTACCTGGCACTTGGGATTCTAAGGACCCACTCATGGCTGCATATCGATGAGAGGTGGACATAGTGGATGGTCATTTGAAGGGTTATCAAGTTGACCATATAGACCGACGAAAGAAAGAAGTGGCGGATGCTCTAAGTCGCCTAGGCTCTCGGCGTAAACCGGTGCCACCTAATGTCTTCCTCGACGTACTGCATAATCCGTCGGTCAAGATACCCACAGAGGAGGAGTTGGCTATTCCTGACCCAAATGCCCAATTGGTGGCAGCTTTGCATGTTATAGCGGATTGGACAGTCCCGTACTTGGCTTACATGAACCGGGGCGAGTTACCGGAGGATGAAACCTTGGCCCGGCAGATAATCCGGCGATTCAAGTCAATGACCATTATCAATGGGGAGTTACATCATTACAGCGTTACATGAGCAATTCAGCGTTGTGTGTCTCCTCAAGAGGGTTGTGAGATTTTGCGAGAAATCCACGAAGGAGATTGTGGTCATCACGCCAGTTCAAAATCCTTGGTGGCTAAGGCTTTTTGTCACGGCTTCCATTGGTTGACAGCTCATGCTGATGCTGAGGATTTAGTCAAAAGGTCTGACGGTTGTCAAAAATTTCCATGTCGCGCTCATGTTCTGGCTCAAGAGTTGAGAATGATTCCAATCACTTGGCCGTTTGCAACTTGGGGCCTCGATATGGTTGGACCCTTTAAGAGATCCAAGGACAAAAAGACCCACCTGTTAGTGGAAGTTGACAAGTTTACCAAGTGGGTGGAAGCAAAGCCAGTAAGTAAGTGTGATGCAGCCACAGCGGTTCAATTCATCAAAAAGGTGATATTTTGGTTTGGTTTCCCACAAAGTATTATAACTAATAATGGTACTAATTTGTCAAAGGGTGAGATGGAGGAATTTTGCCAACGTGAGCACATCTGGCTTGATGTAGCGTCAGTGGCTCACCCCCAGTCTAATGGTCAAGCAGAGAGGGCAAATCAAGAAATTTTGAGAGGTATCAAATCCCAGCTTATGGTTCCTTTAAAGCGGACACCAGGTTGTTGGGTGGAGGAGTTACCTTCTGTGTTATGGAGTATCAACACCACACCAAACAGATCGACGGGTTATACACCTTTCTTCATGGTTTATGGAGCAGAGGCAGTTCTTCCTAGTGACATCCGTCATGACTCGCCCCGTGTGGCAGATTATGTTGAAGCTGACAATGAGAAGGCACGTCAGGACTCACTGGACCTATTAGATGAGGAACGTGATCTCGCAGCGGCACGTTCGGCGATTTATCAACAAGATCTCCGGCATTATCACAGCCGCCGGGTTAAAACCAGAACTTTTCAAGAGGGTGACCTGGTGCTCCGGCTCATCCAGGATCAAACTGATATGCACAAGTTATCCCCACCTTGGGAAGGACCTTTTGTGGTCAGCAAAAACCTACACAACGGGTCATACTACCTTATCGATACTCGAGAGCACAAAGACTCACGTAAATCAGAGGAGGAGACAAAGCGGCCATGGAATATAGCCCTTCTTCGCCTTACTATACTTGAGCCACAGGTTCTTCTTATGTACATACTTATGACAATGTATATATTATACAATAAACCGGAGCCTCGACTAAAGCGGGGTCTCTGTTCCTTTTTACATCATGTGTGGTTTCACAGGGGTTTCTACTGACAAAGCGGAGTTTTATTAACCCGGCCGATAAGGCCACATAGATATAAAGAAAGTCACTAGGGGGCTTGGTCGTATTCAAACCATAGCCACACCTCTTGATCGGTTTAAAACCAAAAAGGGATATCACTAGGGGGCTTGGTCGTATCCGAACCATAGCTACACCTCTTGATCAGTTTAAAACCAAAAAGGGATATCACTAGGGGGCTTGGTTGTTTTCACACCATAGCTACACCTCTTGATAGGCTTCAAGCCAAAAGCAAATTATGTGGAACCAAAGAGAGTCTGTTGCATCAAGCACAACTCAAACATAGGTAACCACTGAGCACAGCTCAAATATTACCTGGGGGCTCCTTGCTTCTCAAAGAACAACGAGCTTGCACCCTTGTAATAGGCTATCAAGCCAGGCTTGGAAGCTAGGTGTATTCACCTAAAACCCCGGGTTATGCTGCTTCTTTAAGTAAGCCACTCCGTCCAGGTAAACCTGGTATGACCCATCGAACGTTTGACAAGTCAATCTCATGGACCCTGAACTTGTCAAAGTTAAAACGGTGATTGGTTAAAGATTGAGGTCCATCTTAAAAGGCTTTGCACAATGGTTTAACTCAGCGGCTTGGCAGCCCATGAAAAGCCTCGATTTAGGGCCTGGCAGCCCATGTCATCGAAACCCCATCAATTCCATCGCAACTAGACGTACGCTTTTACCTTCATTGAAGGGGCCGAACTAGTATAAACTCTCTTGCGTCCATGTGTCCACTTTAACCCCTTCAAGCTAACCCGTCGCGATGGCTCCACGACTAAGTCCTTTATCTAGGACATCTACCGTGACAAAACCACGACAGTTGGCGCCCACCGTGGGGCTATCGCACGATGGTTTCCGGTTCTTGGAGGGCCGCTTTGAAGGACTTGAGGGCTACGCTCTAGGCCGGATGACTAAGAGTCATCGCGGCAAGCTCTACATCGACGACGCGGGCTGGGGCCCAGAGGCCGGCTCAATTGAGTACGGGTACCGGGTCCCCTTTGGTAGCATTCACGTTTTCATTGGCAAGATCGGTGAACCGGGCCCTGAGCCGGACATCTGCACCGACCTCGTCGAGACGGCTCAGCATGCGCGATCCGCCTGGGTTAAACCTGCCATGAAGCGTGCCTTCGTGGGAGTCATCCATGGAGGAAGTTATGAGGACGGATCGTAATTTTGCGGCGTGACCGTCGTTTGCTCCAGTGACGAATCTTCGACCGGAGGAACCGAATCTCTTTATCGGCTACAAGATGGCCATATTGGGAGCTGTTCCGATGGCGACAGTATTCCGGACCCCTCTGATCTGCCCAACCGGGTTGGAATATTCATGGTCGGAACACAAGCATCGCTTCATTCTTCGACAGCTGCGGCAACGATCTCCGGTTCAGCAGCGGCGACGGCTGCCGGGGCAGGAGGCCCTGTGCGCCCGCCGGCTCAGGTTCTATCAGAACTATTTGATGCGTTGGTTGTGCTTATGGCGGAAGTTAATCCGCCGGATCAGGACGTTCACAATGCGGAGATTGCAAAGGTAAAGGAACAGATCACCCAGGCCAAGGCGGATCTGGCGGCTGAGGACACCAGGATGGCCGCAGAGCGGGCCGCTTTAGATGCACAGGCTTACGGGCTTATGTTGGACCAGAGTGCGTCGCATGAAGTCATGAGGAGGAAGCACCGATCCCGCTTACCTCCGGTTTTCGAGGCCAGAGACCTTTTCAACACTCCAGGACCAAGAGCCGGCAATCCGCTGGAGGGAAACCGGGCAGAAGCCCCTGGGACCGGTGCGCCGGTTCAGCCTCGTCAGATGGACCCGCCTCGTCAAAACACCGTTATACCTCAGGCTGCTTTAACACCGCCGGGTCACTACTCCAACCCAATGGACAATCTTGTTGCCGCCGCTGCACGGCTGGAGGCCATTCCAATTGAAGGTGACTCGCCGCAGGCAGTAGAGACGGGACGGGTCAAGGAACTTCTAAGGACAGCTTTGGCCCAACAGGAAGTGTACTCGTACAGCCGCGACCGGATCCACTCGACCCCCCGTCCAAGCCAGAGTTATAGCAGACATATGGATGAACCAGCAGTGTCAAGTAATGAATGATGTGGGGCACCCCGTGACAACAACCCGGCGGGTGGTGCTGATAACACTCAGGAAGTGGTGGACCGGGCCCGCGCGCGCAGGGAGGCCGAGTTAGCCACACAACATCAGGCTCGGCAGCTCACGCCGGTTCGTCCAACCACCTTGACTGAACCTGGCGTTACTTCTAGTTCTTTGGGGGTGCCTTGCCTTATCCCCGCTTTACGCAACGTGCGCCTGCCCAAGGATTTCAAAGGCCCGCGCAAGGTACCCAATTACACGGCGGATCAACCTCCAGAGACATGGGTGGAGAGCTATGAGATGGCCATGGAAATGCTTGATGTGGATGACGCGGCGTGTGCGAAATACTTCACCATGATGCTTGAAGGAACGGCCCGTACTTGGTTAAAAAGCTTGCCGGCTAATTCTATCAGTTCATGGGCCCAGTTACGAGCCCAGTTTATCAGCAATTTCAAGGATACCTGTAAACAGCCTATGTCGATAGTGGACTTAGCTGCATGCGTCCAGGAGGAAGGAGAATCAACGACTCATTGGGTGCGCCAAGTTTCACAAGTGTTGCACTCCTCAGACCGCATCAACACTGACACCGCAGTATTAACCCTAGAAGGCAACTCCGGTTTGGGCCCCTGAAGCTGAAGTTGGGACGGATGAAGCGTCATTGCACCGACATGGGGACCCTCATGGCCGCTTTGGTGAAATATGTTGATTCTGATAGTACCAAGGATCCTGAATCTGATGATGACAATACAGGGAAAGGGAAGAAGAACAGCAGCTCCAAAGGTCAGCAGCATTACTGGGCAGGCAATGGTGGCGGAGGCAAGCGTAAAGCGGATGGTAACATGGACTTTGTCGCTAATACCAATGCACAGGACAATGGCTAGCGATGCAAGGGTAGACCGAAAAATCGTAATGGAGCACCCAACCCTAACCCAAACCGCCTAAACTATCTGCTAAGCCAGCCCTGTCGAAGACATGGGACGAAGGAGGCGCCAGCAAACCACCTTTGGAAGGATTGCTTTATTGTGCAGGAGTTCAAGAATTCTAATAATTTCCGGTATGATCACGAATCTGGCGGTGGCTCAGGATCCGGACCGGGTTACGGTGGAGGAAGTTCCGGTTCAGGATTCAATGGTAATTCGGGCGGACATAATGGTCAAAATAGTCAGAACAACCAGGGTGGTTACAACCAACAGCAGCAACAGTCAGGATACCAGAGCAACCCAAAGCAGTTGAGTAATGGGCAGTACCATGTCTTCACCACTAGCTTGGACAAGCGAGACCGGAAGGTTCAGAGGCGGGCGGTCAACTCTGTTGAACCGGCCATACCCCGTTATCTATGTTGGTCTGAACAGCTAATCATATGGAGCAGAGAAGATCACCCTCCCTAGGTCGATAATCCGGGCCAGTTGGCTCTAGTGGTGGCGCCTCAGGTGGGAGGTTACAAATTCACCAAGGTGCTCATGGATGGAGGGAGCAGCATTAACATCCTGTACTATGAGACCTTCCGTCGTATGGGACTAACAGATAAGAATCTCAAACCATCTAATACAGTGTTCCATGGTGTAGTTCCTGGCAGATCAGCATATCCTGTTGGTAAGATAGCTCTGGAAGTGGCCTTTGGGGATGATCATGATTCCAGATCGGAGACATTGACGTTTGAAGTGGTGAAAATCCGGAGTCCATATCATGCCCTGTTTGGGCGACCGGCCTACGCCAAGTTTATGGCTCGGCCCTGTTATGTGTATTTGCAGCTCAAGATGCCGGGTCACAAGGGGACAATAACGGTTCACAGAAGCCGCAAAATTGCTTTGGAGTGTGAGGAAGTAGATGCGGCCTATGCAGAGTCAGTCTCTGCCACCGAGGAGTTGAAGTATTATAAAGACAATGTTGATCCGGCGGACATGACTCCGTTGAAGAAGCCAACTACGGAGCATGATCCGGCCCTAAAGTTCAAATCGGCAGCAGAAACTAAGCTTGTTGACTTCGTACCTGGCGATTCGTCCAAGCAGTTCAACATCAGTGCCAACTTGGATCCAAAATAGGAAAGCGCGCTCATCGTGTTCATCCGTGAGAATCGGGACATTTTTGCATGGAAGCCCTCTGACATGCCAGGTGTACCGAGGCCACTCGCTGAGCACACACTTAATGTGGATCCTAAATATAAACCAGTGAAACAGTTCCTCCGCCGGTTTAACGAAGAAAGACACAAGGCGATTGGAGAAGAGGTAGCCAGGCTCTTAGCAGCTGGTTTTATTGTTGAAGTTTTTCACCCTAAGTGGCTTGCCAATCCGGTGCTGGTCCTCAAGAAAAATGGCACCTGGCGCATGTGCGTGGATTACACAGATCTTAATAAAGCTTGTCCAGCAGATCCTTTTGCCCTCCCCCGTATTGATCAGATTATTGATGCTACGGCGGGTTGTGAGTGTTTAAGTTTTTTGGATGCATATTCTGGCTATCATCAGATCAAAATGGCAGTTAAGGACCAGGAGAAGACGGCACTTGTTGATTGGACGGAAATGCAAGCACCTGAAGAAAAGCCGGATCATACGTATTGGACCATCCATTTTGATGGATCCAGGCAATTGGAAGGCTCGGGGGCTGGAGTCGTATTAACTTCCCCACTAGGTGATAAGTTTTGTTATGTTCTCCGCTTAATGTTCCCTTATACTAACAATGCATCTGAGTATGAAGCCTTGCCCCATGGTCTCCGGATGGCTAAGGAGATGAATCTAAGTCAAGTTAAGTGCTTCGGTGACTCGGACCTTGTGGCTCAGCAGGTGTCTGGCACTTGGGACTCCAAGCACCCACTCATGGCAGCATATCGTCGTGAGGTGGATATTGTTGCAGGTTATTTCAAAGGCTATCAGGTGGACCACGTGGACCGGCAGAAAAATGAAGCGGCGGACGCTTTAAGCCGGCTAGGCTCTCAGCGCAAACCGCTCCCGCCCAATGTTTTTCTGGATGTGCTGCACAACCCGTCGGTCAAGATCCCTGGTGAAGAGGATTTGGCTATTCCTGATCTGAAGTCTCAATTGGTGGCAGCTCATCATGTTATTCCGGATTGGACGCTTCCTTATCTGGCGTACAAGAGCCGGGGTGAGTTGCCAGAGGATGAGATTCTGGCCCGGCAGATAATCCGGCGATCCAAGTCTATGGCTATCATCAACGGCGAGTTGCATCATTGCAGTGTATCAGGAGCTTTTCAATGCTGCGTGTCTCCTAAAGAAGGCCGTGAAATTTTGCGTGAGATCCACGAAGGAGATTGTGGTCACCACGCCGGTTCAAAGTCTCTGGTGGCTAAAGCGTTTCACCATGGCTTCTATTGGTTAACTGCTCATGCTGATGCGGAGGATCTGGTTAGACGATGTGATGGTTGCCAAAGGTTTTCAAGACGTGCTCATGTACCGGCTCAAGAATTGAAAATGATTCCAATTACTTGGCCATTTGCGACTTGGGGGCTGGATATGGTTGGGCCTTTCAAAAGGTCCAAAGATAAGAAAACCCACCTCCTGGTGGCGGTTGACAAGTTTACAAAGTGAGTGGAGGCAGAACCTGTTAGCAAGTGTGATGCGGCCACGGCGGTTCAGTTCATCAAAAAGGTGATTTTCCGGTTTGGCTTTCCGCACAGTATCATTACAGATAATGGTACCAATTTGTCCAAAGGTGCCATGAAGGAGTTCTGCGAACGGGAGCACATCCGGCTCGACGTTTCATCAGTGGCACATCCACAGTCCAATGGTCAAGCAGAAAGAGCTAATCAAGAGATCTTGAGAGGCATCAAGCCCCAGCTCATGGCTCCTTTGCAGAGAACGCTGGGTTGTTGGCTAGAAGAATTACCATCTGTGTTATGGAGTATCAATACAACACCCAACAGATCAACAGGATACACACCGTTCTTCATGGTTTACGGAGCGGAGGCGGTTCTCCCTACTGATATCCATCATGATTCACCTCGTGTGACGGCTTATATTGAAGCGGACAACGAGATGGCACGGCAAGATGCTTTGGACCGGTTGGATGAAGAGCGTGACATCGCAGCCGCCTGATCGGCGATTTACCAGCAGGATCTTCGTCGTTATCACAGTCGCCGAGTCAGAACCAGAACCTTCTAGGAAGGAGATTTGGTGCTTCGGCTCATCCAAGATCAGACTGATATGCATAAGCTATCCCCACCTTGGGAGGGGCCTTTCGTGGTCAGCCAGAATCTGCACAACGGGTCGTACTATCTGATCGATATTCGAGAGCATAAAGACTAACGCACATAAAAGGAGGAGACCAACAGGCCGTGGAACATAGTTTATCTTCGGCCTTACTATACCTGAGCCATTGGCTATACTTATGTACATATTACGACAATGTATATATTATTATTAAATATAATAAACCGGAACCTCAGCTAAAGCGGGGTATCTGTTCTTTACATCATGTGAGGTTACACGGAGTTGCTCTAAAGCGGCCTCCGGTTTACCCCTTGAGTTTGCTTTTTTTAAAAGCATCATGTTATATCACTTGGGGGTTTGGTCGTGTCCGAACCAATACCATACCTCTTGATAGGCGAGACCCACCAGATCACTTGGGGACTTGGTCATGTCTGAACCAGTCATGCCTCTTGATCGGCCTAAGGCCACAGCATCACTTGGGGGCTTGGTCGAACCCGAACCATGACCATGTCATTTGGTCGGCATAAATACCATGGTTTCATTTGGGGACCTGGCTGACTAGAACCATAGTTACACCTAACGTAAGCTTGGTCGTGTTTGGCCATGGTAACGCCATTTGATCAGCTCAAATAAACCTTTTTTGCAAACGGTTTTTTCCTTGCATTTGCTTCACATTTTTCTTTGAAGGGTTTTTTTTCTTTATATTGCGTTTTTTAAACCGACAAAGTTTTTTAACCAATCAATTGACGGAACACAGTTCACGTCAATCCGGAGACTATTTGCCCGGTTTGATCCTTCTTGTTAACATCCTCTTATGGAGTAACACGGTGTTTATTATAACCCGGCACGGTTTACCTGGTAAACCAGCGTCATATATATACAGGAGCTGTTATCTCCTCCAACAGTGTGGGTTTGCAAAACTCCGCTTCAAGATTGGCCAAGCCAACTTCATGCTCGACGATGGCAGGTATTATGTATCACAAAAATTTGGTTATATACTTAAGAATTTTTTGGATGTTTTGACTTCATATATGCAGACATCATATTCCGCCGGACGGTACAACCGTGGTGGCACTTGATGAGTTTTTTATTGCAGAAAGTGCTTTGGAAAGTTCATCACCACAGGAAGAAAAAATTATGCATGAAGGCATATCAACATCAAAAGTAACAGCTAGTCTATTACAAGGAAACACGGTGCCCATAACAATATCATTGTTTTTCGCAAAGGAGAGGCAGTTTCAAAACCGGCTTCCGGTTCAAGCTTGGTCACCATGCGCCGCTTCAGCCTCCGTTTCTCTACCCAGTGGCTGGAAATCAACAGTTGTCCGGTCGATTCCCATTAATACTTGAAAAACTGCTTCATCATGGATCAACAATGACGGGTTAATATCGGGAGCGTATGTGTGCTTACGGATTGGTGGGATAAGATTTTTCGACTCATGAATTGGGGCAGCTATTCGCTTGTTCTGATTATCATATTGAGCTTGATAACGAGACAAGTCTGCTTCTTCAGCCAGTTGACAAGCTAGTGGACGCACCTCCCAGTTTATGGCTCGCTGATCCGCTTCACTAAATTCTGACCCATCTTCTTTCAAACTGGGACAGCCCTGAGCCGCTTCAATAGGATCAAAATCCGGCACCCAGGCTTTTGCTCGCATTAAGGCATTGATCGCACCGGTTCGAGCAGCAGATTTCTTCAGCTCTTCAACCCGGGCGGGAAGCACCGACAGTTTCATCAGGGTATCTTGAATCAAAGTGGGCGCCAGTTTGTTGTGAGATGCGGTACAGATGATCCGATGTGCGCCAGTATACAGCTGTTCGACCAACATGTAGACGGTTTTCAATTTTTTCCGCACATCTGAACCCAAGTGACCAGTGCGTGTCCCTGAAATATCATAAGGGTTAAACCGGCAGTTCTGTAAGAAGGCCGAGTCAATTAAGACGTCAAACTGGCTTACCAAAGATAGCAGTGGTCATAGTATGCACGTGCCGTTTTATACTGGTCAGTTCATCCGCCACCGGTTTTAGTGCAGCCTCGGCATCCTCTATTTGTTTGATTAAAGTGGACTTTTCAGTGGCCCAATCCGCCTGCTTCTTCTTGAAGCTCTCCTTAAGCTTCTCCATGGTGCTTAAAGCGCTGACTAATTTCTCTTTTGCTTTGGAGGTTTCAGCTTGTTGGATTTTTAGATTTTCTTGGAGGTCGGCGATTTGGTTTTCTTTCGTCTTCAGCTCAGCCTGCATGCAGATAGTTATATGCTTCAACAAAATGGTACAAGGATTGAAGTACCAACCACATAACAAGTTATGCACTTGGCACTTGGGGGCTAATGCATATTCGATCTTCATCTTTCAATTGCTCACAAAGTCCCAAGATCAATACAAGTATTCAACTTGGCACTTGGGGGCTAATGGATATTTGCTCGTATATATTCTGATGCGGCAATTTCAATTACTTAAAGTACCGGTTTAACTACGCTAAGTTGAACCGGCCCTTGGGGGCGACATCAGCGAATTTCAAAGCATCAAGATTTATATTAGTAAGTCCCGGTTTGAAAGAATATTACAAGCCGGCCCTTGGGGGCTACGAGAGTCAGCAAGAATGGAAGGATACAAGCAGGAAGGAGCATATGGAAGTTACCTCATATTTATCTTTCATCATATTAACCAGACCGGCTTCATAGTCGCGGCTGGTATACAACTGGTTCAGATAGCCGGAATGGATATCTTGGGCGTTCAGAGCAGCATAAGTCGTCAGATCAGCGTTGCACTTGGCTTTGCCAAAGGCAGCAAATTCTTCCTTGGCAGAATGTTTGGACAAAGCGACAGGATTGCTTGGCTCAGTATGGCCAGTGCCAGTAATGACAACCTCATCATCCTTGGTACCGCCGGTTTGCACTGGAGCTGTTGGCTTGTCAGTAGGTTTTACTGGACCGGTGGAGCTTTCAATCCGAATGGAGCCTGTGGGCTGATTGACAGGGCCTGAGGCATCACTAGGTCTCTCTTCAGAAATAAGATCGTCGTCTTGCTGCGGCAGATTGTTGGGTATATACTCAGGAATAGCCGCTTCAAGATCAGGTGTCTTGCCTGGCTCAAGAACGGCATCTTCTTCGGCCGCTTTGTCCAGGCGGGCCTTCTTGCTTGGCCTAGGTTTGGCCCTGAGAAGAATAACAAAATCAAATACAGCATATGTTCCAAGGCGATGTACTGCAGATATCACAATAAGTATAGCTTACCCAAGCACTGTTTTGAGCAGTGGCAGCTGAGTAGCTGATGACTTGCCAGAAGAGGAGTAGGAGGTAACCTGGTAATCGGAGTCAGATGGATTAAGAGGTTGACGAAAGCAGCCCGCTTGAGGACAAGCACTGACAAGCAAATTAGAGACCTCTGAATGGCGTTTTTGAACCGGACTGTTCGGTAAACCGGCGGAGGTAACTACTGTTGGGGAACGTAGCAGAAATTCAAAATTTTCCTACGTAACACCAAGATCTATCTATGGAGAGACCAGCACCGAGTAGAAAGAAGAGTGCATCTACATACCCTTGTAGATCGCTAAGCGGAAGCGTTCAAGTGAACGGGGTTGATGGAGTCGTACTCGTCGTGATTCAGATCACCGATGATCCTAGTGCCGAACGGACGGCACCTCCGCGTTCATCACACGTACAGCTCGATGATGTCTCCCACGCCTTGATCCAGCAAGGAGAGAGGGAGAGGTTGAGGAAGACTCCATCCAGCAGCAGCACAACGGCGTGGTGGTGATGGAGGAGCGTGGCAATCCTGCAGGGCTTCGCCAAGCACCTACGGGAGAGGAGGAGGTGTCACGGGAGGGAGGGAGGCGCCAAGGGCTCAGGTATGGATGCCCTCCCTCCCCTCCACTATATATAGGGGCAGGGGAGAGGGGGGAGGCGCAGCCTTGCCCCCTACTCCAAGAAAGGGGTGCGGCTAAGGAGGGGGGGAGGAGTCCTTCCTCCCCAAGGCACCTCGGAGGTGCCTTCCCCCTTTAGGACTCTCCCCTTTTTCCTTTATCTTGGCGCATGGGCCTCTAGGGGCTGGTGCCCTTGGCCCATGTAGGCCAAGGCGCACCCCCTACAGCCCATGTGGCCCCCGAGGGCAGGTGGCCCCACCCGGTGGGCCCCCGGGACCCTTCCGGTGGTCCCGGTACAATACCGATGACCCCGAAACTTGTCCCGATGGCCGAAACAGGACTTCCTATATATAAATCTTTACCTCCGGACCATTCCGGAACTCCTCGTGACGTCCGGGATCTCATCCGGGACTCCGAACAACATTCGGTAACCACATACAAGCTTCCTTTATAACCCTAGCGTCATCGAACCTTAAGTGTGTAGACCCTACGGGTTCGGGAGACATGCAGACATGACCGAGATGTTCTCCGGTCAATAACCAACAGCGGGATCTGGATACCCATGTTGGCTCCCACATGTTCCACGATGATCTCATCGGATGAACCACGATGTCAAGGACTCAATCGATCCCGTATACAATTCCCTTTGTCTAGCGGTATGGTACTTGCCCGAGATTCGATCGTCGGTATACCGATACCTTGTTCAATCTCGTTACCGGCAAGTCTCTTTACTCGTTCCGTAACACATCATCCCGTGATCAACCCCTTGGTCACATTGTGCACATTATAATGATGTCCTACCGAGTGGGCCCAGAGATACCTCTCCGTTTACACGGAGTGACAAAATCCCAATCTCGATTCGTGCCAACCCAACAGACACTTTCAGAGATACACGTAGTGTACCTTTATAGCCACCCAGTTACGTTGTGACGTTTGGCACACCCAAAGCACTCCTACGGTATCCGGGAGTTGCACAATCTCATGGTCTAAGGAAATGATACTTGACATTAGAAAAGCTTTAGCATACGAACTACATGATCTTGTGCTAGGCTTAGGATTGGGTCTTGTCCATCACATCATTCTCCTAATGATGTGATCCCGTTATCAACGACATCCAATGTCCATGGTCAGGAAACCGTAACCATCTATTGATTAACGAGCTAGTCAACTAGAGGCTTACTAGGGACATGGTGTTGTCTATGTATCCACACATGTATCTGAGTTTCCTATCAATACAATTCTAGCATGGATAATAAACGATTATCATGGACAAGGAAATATAATAATAATCAATTTATTATTGCCTCTAGGGCATATTTCCAACAGTCTCCCACTTGCACTAGAGTCAATAATCTAGTTCACATCGATATGTGATTAACACTCAAGGTCACATCCCCATGTGACTAACACCCAAAGAGTTTACTAGAGTCAATAATCTAGTTCACATTTACCATGTGATTAACACTCGATGAGTTCTGGGTTTGATCATGTTATGCTTGTGAGAGAGGTTATAGTCAACGGGTCTGAACCTTTCAGATCCGTGTGTGCTTTACAAATCTCTATGTCATCTCCTAGATGCAGCTACCACGTTCTATTTGGAGCTATTCCAAATAACTGTTCTACTTGGAGCTATTCTAAATTGTTGCTCCATTATACGTATCCAGTATCTCTACTCAGAGCTATCCGGATAGGTGTTAAGCTTGCATCGACGTAACCCTTTACGACGAACTCTTTTACCACCTCCATAATTGAGAAAATTCCTTAGTCCACTAGTTACTAAGGATAACTTTGACCGCTGTCCTGTGAGCCATTCTTGGATCACTCTTGTACCCCTTGACTGACTCATGGCAAGGCACACTTAAGGTGCGGTACACAGGATAGCATACTAAAGAGCCTACGTCTTAAGCATAGGGGACGACCTTCGTCCTTTCTCTCTATTCTGCCGTGGTCGAGCTTTAAGTCTTAACTTCGTACCTTACAACTCAGGCAAGAACTCCTTCTTTGACTGGTCCATCTTGAACACCTTCAAGATCATGTCAAGGTATGTGCTCATTTGAAAGTACTATTAAGCATTTTGATCTATCCTTATAGATCTTTATGCTCAATGTTCAAGTAGCTTAATCCAGGTTTTCCATTGAAAACACTTTCCAAATAACCCTATATGCTTTCCAGAAATCCTACGTCATTTCCGATCAACAATATGTTAACAACATATACTCATCGGAAATTCTATAGTGCTCCTACTCACTTCTTTGGAAATACAAGTTACTCATAAACTTTGTATACACCCAAAATCTTTGATCATCATCAAAGTATACATTCGAACTCCGAGATGCTCACTCCAGTCCTCAGAAGGATTGCTGGAACTTTGCATACTTATTAGCATCTTTCAGGATTGACAAAACCTTCCGGTTGTATCACATACAACCTTTCCTCAAGTATAACATCGAGGAAACAATGTTTTGACATCCTATCTGCAAGATTTCATCAATCATGCAGTAACTGCTAATCCAATTCCAACAGACTCTTAGCATCGCTACGAGTGAGAAAACCTCACCGTAATCAACTCCTTGAACTTGTCGGAAAACATCTTAACGACAAGTCGAGCTTTCTTAATGGTGACATTTACCATCATTGTCCGTCTTCCTTTTTGAAATCCATCTGTACTCATTAGCCTTACGACCATCGAGCCGTTCTGCCAAAGTCTACACTTTGTTTTCGTACATGGATCCTCTCTCGGATTTTATGGCCTCAAGCCATTTATCGGAATCCGGGCCCACCATCGCTTCTCCATAGCTCGTAGGTTCATTGTTGTCTAGCAACATGACCTTCAAGACAGGAT
The DNA here is from genome assembly GCF_018294505.1 of Triticum aestivum. NCBI lineage: Eukaryota > Viridiplantae > Streptophyta > Magnoliopsida > Poales > Poaceae > Triticum > Triticum aestivum. The sequence continues at coordinate 34,528,124 of NC_057794.1, forward strand.
TACTGTACCACTTTGAAGTAGTACGTATCCTTGTCACCCTACGAGGTACGGCAGTGATTTGATCCGAAACTTCATGATCAATATCATAAGCTTCCACTTCAATTGGTGTAGGTGCCACATGAACAACTTCCTGTGCCCTGATACACACTGGTTGAAGTGATGGTTCAATAACCATATCAAGTCTCCACCATCCTCCCACTCAACTCTTTCGAGAGAAACTTTTCCTCGAGAAAGGACCCGATTCTAGAAACAATCCATATTGCTTTCGGATCTGAATTAGGAGGTATACCCAACTGTTTTGGGTTTCCTATGAAGATGCATTTTATCCGCTTTGGGTTCGAGCTTATCAACCTGAAACTTTTTCATATAAGCGTCGCAGCCCCAAACTTTTAAGAAACGACAACTTAGGTTTCTCTAAACCATAATTCATACGGTGTCATCTCATCGGAATTACGTGGTGCCCTATTTCAAGTGAATGTGGTTGTCTTTAATGCCTAACCCATAAACTATCGTGGCAGTTCGATAAGAGACATCATGGTACGCACCATATCCAATAGGGTGCAACTATGATGTTCGGACACACCATCACACTATGGTGTTCCAGGCTGTATCAGTTGTGAAACAATTTCCACAATGTCTTAATTCTGTGCCAAACTCGTGATTCAGATATTCATCTCTATGATCATATCATAGATCTTTTATCCTCTTGTCATGACGATCTTTCAACTTCACACTGAAATTACCTTTCAATAATTCAGACTCGTGATTCATCAAGTAAATATACTCAACATCTACTCGAATCATCTGTGAAGTAAGAACATAACGATATTCACTGCATGCCTCAACACTCATTGGACTGCACACATCAAAATGTGTTACTTCCAACAAGTTGCTATCTTGTTCCATTTTACTGAAAACGAGGCTTTTCAGTCATCTTGCCCATGTGGTATGATTTGCATGTCCCAAGTGATTCAAAATCAAGTGAGTCAAAACGGTCCATTTGCATGGAGTTTCTTCATGCATATACACCAATAGACATGGTTCGCATGTCTCAAACTTTTCAAAAACGAGTGAGGCCAAAGATCCATCAATGTGGAGCTTCTTCATGCGTTTTATACCGATATGACTTACGTGGCAGTGCCACAAGTAGGTGGTACTATCATTACTATCTTTTGGCATGAACATGTGTATCACTACGATCGAGATTTAATAAACCATTCATTTTAGGTGTAAGACCATTGAAGGTATTATTCAAATAAACAGAGTAACCATTATTCTCCTTAAATGAATAACCGTATTGCGATAGACGTAATCCAATCATGTCTATGCTCAACGCAAACACCAAATAACAATTATTTAGGTTTAACACCAATCTCTTTGGTAGAGAGAGCGTGCGATGCTTGATCATATCAAGCTTGGAAAAACTTCCAACACATATCGTCAGCTCACCTTTAGCTAGTCTCCGTTTATTCCGTAGCCTTTTGTTTCGAGTTACTAACACTTAGCAACCGAACCGGTATCTAATACCCTGGTGCTACTAGGAGTACTAGCAAAGTACACATTAACACAATGTATATCCAATATACTTCTATCGACCTTGCCAGCCTTCTTATCTACCAAGTATCTAGGGTAATTCTGCTCTAGTGGTTGTTCCCCTTATTACAGAAGCACTTAGTCTCGGGTTTGGGTTTTACCTTGGGTTTCTTCACTAGAGCAGCAGCTGATTTGCCATTTCATGAAGTATCCCTTCTTGCCCTTGCCCTTCTTGAAACTAGTGGTTTCACCAACCATCAACAATTGATGCTCCTTCTTGATTTCTACTTTCATGGTGTCAAACATCGCGAGTATCTCAAGGATCATCATATATGTCCCTGATATATTATAGTTCATCACGAAGCTCTAGCAGCTTGGTGGTAATGACTTCGGAGAACCATCACTGTCTTATCTGGAAGATCAACTCCCACTCGATTCAAGCGATTGTTGTACTCAGACAATCTGAGCACAAGCTCAACAATTGAGCTTTTCTCCTTAGTTTGCAGGTTAAGAAAGTCATCGGAGGTCTTATACCTCTTGACATGGGCACGAGCCTGAAATCCCAATTTCACCCTCAAAACATCTCATATGTTTTGCGATGTTTCAAAAACGTCTTTGGTGCCTCAACTCTAAACCGTTTAACTGAACTATCACGTAGTTATCAAAACGTGTATGTCAGATGTTCGCAACAACCACAGACAACGTTCGAGGTTCAGCACACTGAGCGGTGCATTAAGGACATAAGCCTTCTATGAAGCAATGAGGACAATCCTCAGTTTACGGACCTAGTCTGCATAATTGCTACTATCAACTTTCAACTAATTTTTTTCTCTAGGAACATATCTAAACAGTAGAACTATAGCGTGAGCTACGACATAATTTGCAAAAACCTTTTGACTATGTTCAGGATAATTAAGTTCATCTTATGAACTCCCACTCAGATAGACATCCCTCTAGTCATCTAAGTGATTACATGATCCAAGTCAAACTAGGCCGTGTCCGATCATCACGTGAGACGGACTAGTCATCATCGGTGAACATCTTCATGTTGATCGTATCTTCTATACGACTCATGCTCGACCTTTCGGTCTCCGTGTTCCGAGGCCATGTCTGTACATGCTAGGCTCGTCAAGTTAACCCTAAGTGTTTCGCGTGTGTTCCGAGGCCATGTCTGTACATGCTAGGCTCGTCAACACCCGTTGTATTTGAACGTCTGAATAAAACACCCGATCATCACGTGATGTTTTGAAACAGCGAACTGTCGCAACGGTGCACAGTTAGGGGAGAACACTTCTTGAAATTGTTGTAAGGGATCATCTTATTTACTACCGTCGTTCTAAGCAAATAAGATGCATAAACATGATAAACATCACATGCAATCAAATAGTGACATGATATGGCCATCATCACTTTGCTCCTTTTGATCTCCATCTTCGGGGCTCCATGATCATCATCGTCACCGGCATGACACCATGATCTCCATCATCATGATCTCCATCATCGTGTCTTCATGAAGTTGCCTCGCCAACTATTACTTCTACTACTATGGCTAACGGTTAGCAATAAAGTAAAGTAATTACATGACGTTTTAAGTTGACACGCAGGTCACAAATAAATAAAGACAACTCCTATGGCTCCTGCCGGTTGTCATACTCATCGACATGCAAGTCGTGATTCCTATTACAAGAACATGATCAATCTCATACATCACATATATCATTCATCACATCCTTTTTGGCCATATCACATCACATAGCATATCCTGCAAAAACAAGTTAGACGTCCTCTAATTGTTGTTTGCATGTTTTACGTGGCTGCTATGGGTTTCTAGCAAGAACGTTTCTTACCTACGCATGAACCACAACGTGATATGCCAATTGCTATTTACCCTTCATAAGGACCCTTTTCATCGAATCCGATCCGACTAAAGTGGGAGAGACAGACACCCGCCAGCCACCTTATGCAACTAGTGCATGTTTGTCGGTGGAACCGGTCTCACGTAAGCGTACGTGTAAGGTTGGTCCGGGCCGCTTCATCCCACGATGCCGCCGAATCAAGATAAGACTAGTAACGGCAAGCATATTGAACAATATCGACGCCCACAACTACTTTGTGTTCTACTCGTGCAAAGAATCTACGCAATAGACCTAGCTCATGATGCCACTGTTGGGGAACGTAGCAGAAATTCAAAATTTTCCTACGTAACACCAAGATCTATCTATGGAGAGACCAGCAACGAGTAGAAAGAAGAGTGCATCTACATACCCTTGTAGATCGCTAAGCGGAAGCGTTCAAGTGAACGGGGTTGATGGAGTCGTACTCGTCGTGATTCAGATCACCGATGATCCTAGTGCCGAACGGACGGCACCTCCGCGTTCATCACACGTACAGCTCGACGATGTCTCCCACGCCTTGATCCAGCAAGGAGAGAGGGAGAGGTTGAGGAAGACTCCATCCAGCAGCAGCACAACGGCGTGGTGGTGATGGAGGAGCGTGGCAATCCTGCAGGGCTTCGCCAAGCACCTACGGGAGAGGAGGAGGTGTCACGGGAGGGAGGGAGGCGCCAAGGGCTCAGGTATGGATGCCCTCCCTCCCCTCCACTATATATAGGGGCAGGGGAGAGGGGGGAGGCGCAGCCTTGCCCCCTACTCCAAGAAAGGGGTGCGGCTAAGGAGGGGGGGAGGAGTCCTTCCTCCCCAAGGCACCTCGGAGGTGCCTTCCCCCTTTAGGACTCTCCCCTTTTTCCTTTATCTTGGCGCATGGGCCTCTAGGGGCTGGTACCCTTGGCCCATGTAGGCCAAGGCGCACCCCCTACAGCCCATGTGGCCCCCGAGGGCAGGTGGCCCCACCCGGTGGGCCCCCGGGACCCTTCCGGTGGTCCCGGTACAATACCGATGACCCCGAAACTTGTCCCGATGGCCGAAACAGGACTTCCTATATATAAATCTTTACCTCCGGACCATTCCGGAACTCCTCGTGACGTCCGGGATCTCATCCGGGACTCCGAACAACATTCGGTAACCACATACAAGCTTCCTTTATAACCCTAGCGTCATCGAACCTTAAGTGTGTAGACCCTACGGGTTCGGGAGACATGCAGACATGACCGAGATGTTCTCCGGTCAATAACCAACAGCGGGATCTGGATACCCATGTTGGCTCCCACATGTTCCACGATGATCTCATCGGATGAACCACGATGTCAAGGACTCAATCGATCCCGTATACAATTCCCTTTGTCTAGCGGTATGGTACTTGCCCGAGATTCGATCGTCGGTATACCGATACCTTGTTCAATCTCGTTACCGGCAAGTCTCTTTACTCGTTCCGTAACACATCATCCCGTGATCAACCCCTTGGTCACATTGTGCACATTATGATGATGTCCTACCGAGTGGGCCCAGAGATACCTCTCCGTTTACACGGAGTGACAAAATCCCAATCTCGATTCGTGCCAACCCAACAGACACTTTCAGAGATACACGTAGTGTACCTTTATAGCCACCCAGTTACGTTGTGACGTTTGGCACACCCAAAGCACTCCTACGGTATCCGGGAGTTGCACAATCTCATGGTCTAAGGAAATGATACTTGACATTAGAAAAGCTTTAGCATACGAACTACATGATCTTGTGCTAGGCTTAGGATTGGGTCTTGTCCATCACATCATTCTCCTAATGATGTGATCCCGTTATCAACGACATCCAATGTCCATGGTCAGGAAACCGTAACCATCTATTGATTAACGAGCTAGTCAACTAGAGGCTTACTAGGGACATGGTGTTGTCTATGTATCCACACATGTATCTGAGTTTCCTATCAATACAATTCTAGCATGGATAATAAACGATTATCATGAACAAGGAAATATAATAATAATCAATTTATTATTGCCTCTAGGTCATATTTCCAACAGTCTCCCACTTGCACTAGAGTCAATAATCTAGTTCACATCGATATGTGATTAACACTCAAGGTCACATCCCCATGTGACTAACACCCAAAGAGTTTACTAGAGTCAATAATCTAGTTCACATTTACCATGTGATTAACACTCGATGAGTTCTGGGTTTGATCATGTTATGCTTGTGAGAGAGGTTATAGTCAACGGGTCTGAACCTTTCAGATCCGTGTGTGCTTTACAAATCTCTATGTCATCTCCTAGATGCAGCTACCACGTTCTATCTGGAGCTATTCCAAATAACTGTTCTACTTGGAGCTATTCTAAATTGTTGCTCCATTATACGTATCCGGTATCTCTACTCAGAGCTATCCGGATAGGTGTTAAGCTTGCATCGACGTAACCCTTTACGACGAACTCTTTTACCACCTCCATAATTGAGAAAATTCCTTAGTCCACTAGTTACTAAGGATAACTTTGACCGCTGTCCTGTGATCCATTCTTGGATCACTCTTGTACCCCTTGACTGACTCATGGTAAAGCACACTTCAGGTGCGGTACACAGCATAGCATACTGTAGAGCCTATGTCTTAAGCATAGGGGACGACCTTCGTTCCTTTCTCTCTATTCTGCCATGGTCGAGCTTTAAGTCTTAACTTCATACCTTACAACTCAGGCAAGAACTCCTTCTTTGACTGATCCATCTTGAACACCTTCAAGATCACGTCAAGGCATGTGCTCACGTCAAGATCACGTCGGTATACCGATACCTTGTTCAATCTCGTTACCGGCAAGTCTCTTTACTCGTTCCGTAACACATCATCCCGTGATCAACCCCTTGGTCACATTGTGCACATTATGATGATGTCCTACCGAGTGGGCCCAGAGATACCTCTCCGTTTACACGGAGTGACAAAATCCCAATCTCGATTCGTGCCAACCCAACAGACACTTTCAGAGATACCCGTAGTGTACCTTTATAGCCACCCAGTTACGTTGTGACGTTTGGCACACCCAAAGCACTCCTACGGTATCCGGGAGTTGCACAATCTCATGGTCTAAGGAAATGATACTTGACATTAGAAAAGCTTTAGCATACGAACTACATGATCTTGTGCTAGGCTTAGGATTGGGTCTTGTCCATCACATCATTCTCCTAATGATGTGATCCCGTTATCAACGACATCCAATGTCCATGGTCAGGAAACCGTAACCATCTATTGATTAACGAGCTAGTCAACTAGAGGCTTACTAGGGACATGGTGTTGTCTATGTATCCACACATGTATCTGAGTTTCCTATCAATACAATTCTAGCATGGATAATAAACGATTATCATGAACAAGGAAATATAATAATAATCAATTTATTATTGCCTCTAGGGCATATTTCCAACAACTACCTGGCCGCTGTGCCGGGTTGTGCGACGAGCTTCGTGTTATTGGGTCTTCATAAGAAATTTAGGATCCAAATAAGCAAGAGGATGAGAAAATTTAACTTTCCGGTTTGCCTGACGGATTTTTTGTGAAGGCAAAGGTTCTGAATCGGAAGAGAGAATAATTACCTTTGCAGCATCCGCGTGGCTGGCTTCGGCATCATCCTGACAAATATCATCATCAATAAGACGCATCAAAAATAAACCAAGTGAGTCAAGCTCTACCTCAAGGTCCGGATTATCCACATCATCATCAGGGGCCGGATTAGAAGATGTTGTGGTTCTTTTCCTGTGGGCAGTCTTCTTCACAGCTTTAGTCTTTTGCCGAGTTGCTCTTTCCGGTTTGTCTGGTTTTTCTGGTTTCTCCTGCGGCAGTTTCTTGCTCTAAAACAGATCATTGCCCTGATTACACGGACACTGATATTAAACAATGACCAGACATATCGATAACAGATTCAGCAAAGAGAAAATCAAATTCTTACAGCTGGCGGTTTGTTGGTGGCACAGAAGGGAAGCAGGCCGGTTCTAGCGCAGACGTATTCCGGTTCATTCAGCATCTTATTCACAGCCTCTGTGATCTCTTCATCGGAGAGCTGGATTTTAGAATGTCGCAGTGGGTCATCAACATTGTCAGTATACTCGCACATCAAACCGGAGCGCTGACTAAGGGGCAGTATGCTCCATGATATCCAACAGTGAGCGAGATCAACCCCTGTTAAACCGTTGGCCATAAAGGCTCTGAGCTTTGACAGTTGAGGAGCATATTTGCTTCTCTCCTGGGCAGTCAATCTTTGAGGAAAAGGGTGTGTATTGCTGAGCCGCTCCGAACGAAAGCCAGGCAAGGGATTCTCACCAGCAGGGGAGGTGTCTTTGCAGTAGAACCATGTCCGATTCCATTCTTTGGGGTGGTTGTGCAGCTTGGCGTGAGGGTATGTGACCTCTTTCCTTTTCTGAATCGCCACGCCACCCAACTCCGTATTAGAGACATCAGTAAACTCAGTACGGCGGTTTAGATGGAAAAGGTCTCTGAACAATTCCACTGTGGGCTCCTCTTGAAAGAACACCTCACACAGCACTTGGAAGTGACACATATTCGTAACAGAGTTGGGGCCAGTGTCTTGTGGATGGAGATGGAAATCGGCTAAAACATCCCGGTAAAATTTAGAACCAGGCGGCTTAAAGCCCCGGGCTAAGTGATCTACAAAAACAACAACCTCTCCTTCTCGAGGTGTGGGAGGGCATTCTTTGCCAGGAGCCCTCGAATGGATGGTATCTTTGCTGCCTAAAGCGCCAATCAGGACTAGATCGTCCAGTTGAGCCTCTGTGACGCGAGAAGGAACCCAATTGCACTCATATACTTGCTTGGCCATGAGGAAATCTACAAGGTAGAAGATCCCGGTTCAAAAATGCATTGATCAAGGTACATTGGTATGCGCAATGTCAAACCGGAGACATATCTATCTAAAACAGAGTTTATAAAACAACAACATCTGGCGGTTCAACTAGGGGCTAATGATATATACCGGTTTGGCAATTTATTCTACAAGGTTAAACCGCCTGATCTAAGCATGGAGACAGTTGAGATGGCGGATGGATAAGTGTGCAGAAACAGATTTCACACGATTTCTCTACAGCGTTGGATCTGAAGCAAGTTCAGAAAATAAGAAAAATATTCAAAAGCTCAAGGTAGAACAACATTGAATCAATGGGCAGAAACATATGTGAGATCTATGTTCTATGGCATGAAACTAAAAACGGATACTAACAGCTACCGTTATACAGAACAGGGGTTCACAAATGCATCCAGGGTTAGTGTATGAACACGAACAGGTGATGAACACTGCAAGAACATGAAACCCTAGAACAGATCTGTGGGGGAAAGGATAGAAGGTTTACCGGGGCTAAGGAAGATGCGGAAGGTTGCTGTGATGCTCTGGTGCGACCAGGTGGATGCAGCGGCCAAGGTTGAGGCAGAGGTCGACGGTGGCGGCAGAGCTCTGAAGCCGGGCGAGGCGAGGAAGACGAAGCAGAAGGGGAAGAAGGGAAAAAGGAAATGACCCTTCGGTCCTATTTATAAGGCAAAGGGTATGGTCAGGCGCGGCAATTAAGGGGCTACGGAACGGAGCCGTCGCCTCAATTTCCGCATATCTATTAAACAAAGAAGCATAATGGATATCTTCGTTATGACAGGTGACGTCACTCCGGTTTACAGCAATCCGAGAAGATGACATCATGGCGGTTCACCAATTTATGAGAAGATGTTGAAGATGAAGCCTTGGATAAAGGATTGACATGAACCTGTTCAAATCAATCTAGGGCCTAATGTTGGGGATATTACTGCTGGGCATCAACCGGCCTATCTGGGCCGGGTCAACTTCATCAGTAGTTCCAGAGTGATAAAGCCCAAGAAGGCAGATGAGGGCCTAAGGCCCGTAGCCAGTTCAAGACTTGTAGCTGTAAACCGGGAATCATATATAAGCTTGTATTATAAGTTAGGAATAAGGAGAGACCAGCCCGGATACGAATATCGACCGGTGTTGGGACTCTGTGAACCGACGGGTGTCACCCGTGTATATAAGGGGACGACCCGGCGGCGGGTTAAGGACAGACAACAACTCGAGACATAGGCGAAGCTTGTTTGCTCCTTAGTCATTGAAACCCCATCAATTCCATCACAACTAGACATAGGCTTTTACCTTCATTGAACGGGCCGAACTAGTATAAACTCTCTTGCGTCCCTGTGTCCGCTTTAACCCCTTCAAGCTAACCCGTCGCGATGGCTCCACGACTAAGTCCTTTCTCTAGGACATCTGCCGTGACAAAACCATGACAAGGATCATATTTCATTCTAGCATTCAGTGTTTTTTTGTTTCAGCTTAGCTAATAATTTCTTAAGATCACTCCTATCATTACAAGCAATAAAATCTCTAGCAGTTTCTTCATCCATAACATAGCCCTCAGGCACAACAGGTAATTCATATCTCGGGGGAGAATCTTCATCATCACTTTCATCAATATTATCAGTTTCAATAATTTCATTCTCTCTAGCCCTAGCAAGTTGTTCAGCAAGAAATTCACCAAGTGGCATAGTAGTGTCAAGCATAGAAATAGTTTTATCATAAGTATCATGCATAGCAGAAGTGGCATCATCAATAACATGCGACATATCAGAATTAATAGCAGAAGCAGGTTTAGGTGTCGCAAGCTTACTCAAAACAGAAGGTGAAACAAGTGCAGAGCAAGATGGCAGTTCCTTACCTCCCCTCATAGTTGAGGGATAAATCTTGGTTCTTGGATCTTTCAAGTTCTTCATAATGATAAGCAGATATAAATCCCAAGTGACTCAAAGAATAGAGCTATGCTCCCCGGCAACGGCGCCAAAAAATAGTCTTGATAACCCACAAGTATAGGGTATCGCAACAGTTTTCGAGGGTAGAGTATTCAACCCAAATTTATTGATTCGACACAAGGGAAGCCAAAGAATATTCTCAAGTATTAGCAGCTGAGTTGTTAATTCAACCACACCTGGAAACTTAGTATCTGCAGAAAAGTGTTTAGTAGCAAAGTAATATGATAGTAGTGGTAACGGTAGTAAAAGGTAACGGTAGCAAAAGTAATATTTTTGGTGTTTTGTAGTGATGATAACAATAGCAACGGAAAAGTAAATAAGCGAAGAACAATATATGTAAAGCTCGTAGGCAATGGATTGGTGATAGAGAATTATGCCGGATGAGGTCATCATGTAACACTCATAACCTAGGGTGACACAGAACTATCTCCAGTTCATCAATGTAATGTAGGCATGTATTCCGAATATAGTCATACGTGCTTATGGAAAAGAACTTGCATGACATCTTTTGTCCTACCCTCCCATGGCAGCGGGTCCTATTGGAAACTAAGGGATATTAAGGCCTCCTTTTAATAGAGTACCGGACCAAAGCATTAACACATAGTGAATACATGAACTCCTCAAAATACGGTCATCACCGGTAAGTATCCCGATTATTGTCACTTCGGGGTTAACGGATCATAACATATAATAGGTGACTATAGACTTGCAAGATAGGATCAAGAACTCTCATATATTGATGAAAACATAATAGGTTCAGATTTGAAGTCATGGCACTCGGGCACTAGTGACAAGCATTAAGCATAGCAAAGTCATAGCAACATCAATCTCTGAACATAGTGGATACTAGGGATCAAACCCTAACAAAACTAACTTGATTACATGATAAATCTCATCAAACTCATCACCATCCAGGAAGCCTATGATGGAATTACTCACGCACGGCGATGAGCATCATGAAATTGGTGATGGAGGATGGTTGATGATGACGATGGTGACGGATTCCCCTCTCCGGAGCCCCGAACGGACTCCAAATCAGCCCTCCCGAGAGAGTTTAGGGCTTGGCGGCAGCTCCGTATCGTAAAACACGATGAATCCTTCTCCTTGGTTTTTTTCTCCCCGAAAGTGATTATATGGAGTCAGGGTTGAGATCGGTGGAGCGTCAGGGGGCCCACGAGGCAGGGGGCGCGCCAAGGGGGTAGGGCGCGCCCCCCACCCTCATGGACAGGTGGAGCCCCCTGATGTGGATCTTCCTTCCAGTATTTTTTATATATTCCAAAATAATTCTCCGTTGATTTTTAGGTCATTCCGAGAACTTTTACTTCTGCACAAAAATAACGCCATGGCAATTCTGCTGAAAACAACGTCAATCCGGGTTAGTTCCATTCAAATCATGCAAGTTAGAGTCCTAAACAAGGGCAAAAGTGTTTGGAAAAGTAGATACGACGGAGATGTATCAAGGTGTTATACCTCACTCCTTACCTTCATTGAGATCCCAATCTTCAGAGTTGCGTTTAATTCTCTCCAATAAATTACATTTAAATTCAATAGTCTTCAACATAAAGGAACCAATACAAGAAGTATCGAGCATGGAGCGATTATTGTCAGAAAGCCGATCATAAAATTTTTGAATAATCATTTCTCTTGAGAGCTCCTGATTGGGGCATGAATATAACATTGACTTAAGCCTACCCCAAGCTTGAGCGATGCTTTATCCTTCGCGAGGCCAGAAACTATATATATAATTACGATCACGACGAACAAGATGCATAGGATAAAACTTCTAGTGAAATTCCAATTTCAATCGCTTATAGTCCCATGATCCCATATCATCACATAGCCTATACCATGTCAATGCATCTCCCTTCAAAGATAAAGGGAAGACCTTCTTCTTGATAACATCATCGAGCATACCTGCTGATACGTCTCCAACGTATCTATAATTTTTTATTGTTCCATGCTGTTATATTATCAACCTTGGATGTTTTATATGCATTTATATGATTTTTGGGACTAACCTATTAACCTAGAGCCCAGTGCCAGTTTCTGTTTTTTCCTTGTTTTAGAGTATCGCAGAAAAGGAAAATCAAACGGAGTCCAATTGACCTGAAACTTCACGGAACTTATTTTTGGACCAGAAGAAGCCCACGGAGTATCGGAGATGGACCAGAAGAGTCCCGGGCTGCCCACGAGGGTGGGGGGCACGCCCCCTGCCTCGTGGACAGCCCGAAGATCCACCGACGTACTCCTTCCTCCTATATATACCCATATACCCTAAAAACTTCGAGGAACAGAATAGATCGGGAGTTCCGCCGCCAGAAGCCTCCGTAGCCACCGGAAATCAATCTAAACCCGTTTCGCCACCCTGCCGGAGGGGGAATCCCTCTTCGGTGGCCATCTTCATCATCTCGACGCTCTCCATGACAAGGATGGAGTAGTTCTCCCTCGGGGCTGAGGGTATGTACCAGTAGCTATGTGTTTGATCTCTCTCTCTCGTGTTCTTGAGGTGGTACAATCTTGATGTACCGCGGGCTTTGCTATTATAGTTGGATCTTATGATGTTTCTCCCCCCTCTACTCTCTTGTAATGGATTGAGTTTTCCCTTTGAAGTTATCTTATCGGATTGAGTCTTTAAGGATTTGAGAACACTTGATGTATGTATTGCATGGGATACCCGTGATGACAATGGGGTATTCTATTGACCCACTTGATTTATGTTTTGGTGATCAACTTGCGGGTTCTGTGACCTTAGGGATCTATGCAAAGGGGTTGGCACACGTTTTCGTCTTGACTCTCCTGCAGAAACTTTGGGGCACTCTTTGAAGTACTTTTGTGTTGGTTGAATAGATGAATCTGAGATTGTGTGATACATATCGTATAATCATACCCACGGATAATTGAGGTGACATTGGAGTATCTAGGTGACATTAGGGTTTTGGTTGATTTGTGTCTTAAGGTGTTATTCTAGTACGAACTCTAGGATAGATTGAATGGAAAGAATAGCTTCATGTTATTTTACTATGGACTCTTGAATAGATCGATCAGAAAGGATAACTTTGAGGTGGTTTCGTACCCTACCATAATTTCTTCGTTTGTTCTCCGCTATTAGTGACTTTGGAGTGACTCTTTGTTGCATGTTGAGGGATAGTTATATGATCCAATTATGTTATTATTGTTGAGAGAACTTGCACTAGTGAAAGTATGAACCCTAGGCCTTGTTTCAACGCATTGCAATACCGTTTACGCTCACTTTTATCATTAGTTACCTTGCTGTTTTTATATTTTCAGATTACAAAAACCTATATCCACCATCCATATTGCACTTGTATCACCATCTCTTCACCGAGCTAGTGCACCTATACAATTTACCATTGTATTGGGTGTATTGGGGACACAAGAGATTCTTTGTTATTTGGTTGCAGGGTTGCTTGAGAGAGACCATCTTCATCCTATGCCTCCCACGGATTGATAAACCTTAGGTCATCCACTTGAGGAAAATTTGCTACTATCCAACAAACCTCTGCACTTGGAGGCCCAACAACGTCTACAAGAAGAAGGTTGTGTAGTAGACAACAAGCTCTTTTCTGGCGCCGTTGCCGGGGAGGTTAGCGCTTGAAGGTATATCTTTAGATCTTGCACTAGTTTAGTTTATAAAAGAAAACTAAAAAATATGGAATTGAGTTTGCCTCATACGCTTCATCTTTTTAATATCTTTCGTCAGTATGATGGAAAGGAAAATTGTGCCAAAGTGTTAGAAGAAGAATGCATGAAAATGTTTGGCACTCAATCTTTGAATGATGAGCATGATTGCAATGTTGTTAGTATGAATTCCTTGAATATCTATGATGCTAATGATATGCGAAGCCACAAGCTTGGGGATGCTATGTTTGATGAATATGATATTTTTAGTCCCCCAAGTTTTGATGTGCAAATTTATTATGATGATAGAATGCCTCCTATTTATGATGATTATGTTGATGAAAGTGGTTTCGGAGAGGTCATGAATTTATTTGGTAATGATTCCACTATTCCAGAAGAGGTTCCAATTGATTATGAGAACAAAGTTGCTATCTATGATGATTATTGTGATGACTTTTATTCTATAAAGAATAATAATATCCATGAAACTTTTCATCATGATTTTAGTTTTCAATTGGATTATGCCTCACATGATAATTATTTTGTTGAGTTTGCTCCCACTATTATTCATGAGAAGAATTTTGCTTATGTGCAGAGTAATAAAATTTCTATGCTTGTAGATCATGAAAAGAATGCTTTAGGTGCTGGTTATATTGTTGAATTCATTCATGATGCTACTGAAAATTATTATGAGGGAGGAATATATGCTTGTGGGAATTGCAATAATATCAAGTTTCCTCCCTATGTGCTTAAAATCTTGAAGTTATGCTTGTTTCGCTTTCCTATGCTAGTTGATTATTGTTCCCATAAATTGTTTGCTCACAAAATCCCTATGCATAGGAAGTGTGTTAGGATTAAATGTGCTAGTTATATTCTTCATGATGCTCTCTTTATGTTTCAATTCTTATCTTTTATGTGAGCATCATTGAAATCATCATGCCTAGCTAGGGGCGTTAAACGATAGCGCTTGTTGGGAGGCAACCCAATTTTATTTTAGCTCCTTGCTTTTTGTTCCTGTTTAGTAATAAATAATTTATCTAGACTTTGTTATGATTGAGTTTTTATGTTTTAATTAGTGTTTGTGCCAAGTAGAACCTTTGGGAAGACTTGGGGAAAGTCTTTGCGATCTTGCTGTAAAAAACAGAAACTTTAGCGCTCACGAGAATTGCTGACATTTTTTATTGAAGAGTAATATTTAGTTAATTATTTTTGTAGATGATTAATAGATAAATTCCTCACGTCCAGCAATTTATTTGAGAATTTTATGAGTTCCATAAGAATACGTTTGATCCAGATTACTACAGACTGTTCTGTTTTTGACAGATTCTGTTTTTCGTGTGTTGTTTGCTTATTTTTATGAATCTATGGCTAGTAATAGAGTTTATGAACCATAGAAAATTTGGAATACAGTAGGTTTAACACAAATATAAATAAAGAATGAGTTCATTACAGTACCTTGAAGTGGTGATTTATTTTCTTATACTAACGGAGCTTACGAGTTTTCTGTTAAGTTTTGTGTTGTGAAGTTTTCATGTTTTGGGTGAAGATTCGATGGACTATGGAATAATGAGTGGCAAGAGCCTAAGCTTGGGGATGTCCAAGGCACCCCAAGGTAATATTCAAGGACAACCAAGAGCCTAAGCTTGGGGATGCCCCGGATGGCATCCCCTCTTTCGTCTTCGTTCATCGGTAACTTTACTTGGAGGTATATTTTTATTTACCACATGATATGTGTTTTTCTTGGAGCGTCATTTTATTTTATTTAGTTTTGCTTTTTGTTTGAATAAAATACCAAGATGTGAAATTTTTAAATGTTAGAGAGTCTTCACATAGTTGCATAATTATTTGACTACTCATTGATCTTCACTTATATCCTTCGGAGTAGTTTGTTGTTGCTCTAGTGCTTCACTTATATCTTTTTAGAGCACAGTGGTGGTTTTATTTTATAGAAATAGATGAACTTTCATGCATCACTTATATTATTTTGAGAGTCCTAAACAGCATGGTAATTTGCTTTGGTAATGAATTTAGTCCTAATATGATGGGCATCCAAGAGGGATATAATAAAAACTTTCATACGAAGTGCATTGAATACTAAGAGAAGTTAGATACTTGATTATTGTTTTGAGATATGGAGATAGTGATATTAGAGTCATGCTAGTTGAGTAGTTGTGAATTTGAGAGATACTTGTGTTAAAGTTTGTGATTCTCGTAGCATGCACGTATGATGAACCGTTATGTGACGAAGTCGGAGCATGATTTATTTATTGACTGTCTTCCTTATGAGTGGCGGTCGGGGACGAGCGATGGTATTTTCCTACCAATCTATCCCCCTAGGAGCATGTGCGTAGTACTTTGTTTCGATAACTTATAGATTTTTGCAATAAGTATGTGAGTTCTTTATGACTAATGTTGAGTCCATGGATTATACGCACTCTCACCCTTCCACCATTGCTAGCCTCTCTAATACTGCGCACCTTTCGCCGGTACCTTAAACCCACCATATACCTTCCTCAAAACAGCCACCATACCTACCTATTATGGCATTTCCATAGTCATTCCTAGATATATTGCCATGCAACTCTCCACCGTTCCGTTTATTATTACACGCTCCATCATTGTCATATTGCTATGCATGATCATGTAGTTGACATTTTATTTGTGGCAAAGCCACCGTTCATAATTCTTTCATACATGTCACTCATGAGTCATTGCACATCCCGGTACACCGCTTAAGGCATTCATATAGAGTCATATTTTGTTCTAAGAATCGAGTTGTAATTCTTGAGTTGTGAGTAAATAAAAGTGTGATGATCATTATTATTAGAGCATTGTCCCAGTGAGGAAAGGATGATGGAGACTATGATTCCCCCACAAGTCAGGATGAGACTCCGGACGAAAATAAATAAATAAATAAAAGAGGCCAAAGAAGCCCAAATAAAAAAAAGAAGAGAAAAGAGGCCATAAAAAAGAGAAGGCCCAAATAAAAAAATAAAAAATAATAAAAAATGAGAGAAAAAGAGAGAAGGGGCAATGCTACTATCCTTCTACCACACTTGTGCTTCAAAGTAGCACCATGATCTTCATGATAGAGAGTCTCCTATGTTGTCACTTTCATATACTAGTGGGAATCTTTCATTATAGAACTTGGCTTGTATATTCCAATGATGGGCTTCCTCAAAATGCCCTAGGTCTTCGTGAGAAAGTGAGTTGGATGCACACCCACTTAGTTTCTTTTTGAGCTTTCATACATTTATAGCTCTAGTGCATCTGTTGCATGGCAATCCCTACTCACTCACATTGATATCTATTGATGGGCATCTCCATAGCACGTTGATACACCTAGTTGATGTGGGAGTATCTTCTCCTTTTTCTCTTCTCCACAACCACCCTTCTATTCCACATATAGTGCTATATCCATGGCTCACGCTCATGTATTGCGTGAAGATTGAAAAAGTTTGAAACATCAAAATTATGAAACAATTTCTTGGCTTGTCATCGGGGTTGTGCATGATTTAAATACGTTGTGTAGTGAAGATGGAGCATAGCCAGACTATATGATTTTGTAGGGATAACTTTCTGTGGCCATGTTATTTTGAGAAGACATGATTGCTTTGTTAGTATGCTTGAAGTATTATTATTTTTATGTCAATATTAAACTTTTGTATTGAATCTTATGGATATGAATATTCTTGCCACAATAAAGAGAATTACATGGACAAATATGTTAGGTAGCATTCCACATCAAAAATTCTGTTTTTATCATTTACCTCCTCGAGGACGAGTAGGAATTAAGCTTGGGGATGCTAATACATCTCCAACATATCTATAATTTTTTATTGTTCCATGCTATTATATTATCAACCTTGGATGTTTTATATGCATTTATATGCTATTTTATATGATTTTTGGGACTAACCTATTAACCTAGAGCCCAGTGCCAGTTTCTGTTTTTTCCTTGTTTTAGAGTATCGCAGAAAAGGAAAATCAAACGGAGTCCAATTGACCTGAAACTTCCCGGAACTTATTTTTGGACCAGAAGAAGCCCACGGAGTATCGGAGATGGACCAGAAGAGTCCCGGGCTGCCCACGAGGGTGGGGGCGCGCCCACCCCCCCTGGGCGTGCCCCTTGCCTCATGGACAGCCCGGAGATCCACCAACGTACTTCTTCCTCCTATATATACCCATATACCCTAAAAACTTCGAGGAATAGAATAGATCGGGAGTTCCGCCGCCAGAAGCCTCCGTAGCCACCGAAAACCAATCTAGACTCGTTCCAGCACCCTGCCTGAGGGGGAATCCCTCTCCGGTGGCCATCTTCATCATCCCGGCGCTCTCCATGACAAGGAGGGAGTAGTTCTCCCTCGGGGCTGAGGGTATGTACCAGTAGCTATGATCTCTCTCTCTTGTGTTCCTGAGGTGGTACTATCTTGATGTATCATGAGCTTTGCTATTATAGTTGGATCTTATGATGTTTCTCCCCCCTCTACTCTCTTGTAATGGATTGAGTTTTCCCTTTGAAGTTATCTTATCGGATTGAGTCTTTAAGGATTTGAGAACACTTGATGTATGTCTTGCATGGGATACCCGTGGTGACAATGGGGTATTCTATTGATCCACTTGATGTATGTTTTCGTGATCAACTAGCGGGTTCCGTGACCTTGGGAATCTATGCATAGGGGTTGGCACATGTTTTCGTCTTGACTCTCCGATAGAAACTTTGGGGCACTCTTTGAAGTACTTTTGTGTTGAATGAATAGATGAATCTGAGATTGTGTGATACATATCGTATAATTAATCATACCCACGGATACTTGAGGCGACATTGGAGTATCTAGGTGACATTAGGGTTTTGGTTGATTTGTGTCTTAAGGTGTTATTCTAGTACGAACTCTAGGATAGATTGAACGGAAAGAATAGCTTCATCTTATTTTACTATGGACTCTTCAATAGATCGATCAGAAAGGATAACTTTGAGGTGGTTTCGTACCCTACCATAATCTCTTCGTCTGTTCTCCGCTACTAGTGACTTTGGAGTGACTCTTTGTTGCATGTTGAGGGATAGTTATATGATCCAATTATGTTATTATTGTTGAGAGAACTTGCACTAGTGAAATTATGAACCCTAGGCCTTGTTTGAACGCATTGCAATACCGTTTACGCTCACTTTTATCATTAGTTACCTTGCTGTTTTTATATTTTCAGATTACAAAAACCTATATCTACCATCCATATTGCACTTGTATCACCATCTGTTCGCCGAACTAGTGCACCTATACAATTTACCATTGTATTGGGTGTGTTGGGGACACAAGAGACTCTTTATTATTTGGTTGCAGGGTTGCTTGAGAGAGACCATCTTCATCCTACGCCTCCCATGGATTGATAAACCTTAGGTCATCCACTTGAGGGAAATTTGCTACTGTCCTACAAACCTCTGCACTTGGAGGCCCAACAACGTCTACAAGAAGAAGGTTCTGTAGTAGACATCACCTGCAAGCTTAAATAATCCACAAAATTCATCGACATAGATTAAGTGTAAGTCGGGATGCAATGTTCCACCTCCTGCAAAAGGATTAGCTAGTAGTTTCTCTATCATACACGAAGGAGTTTCGAAGTAAACATTTTCATTTTCAGTAGGTCCAGTATGTTGAGGAGCAACTATTTGTTCTACCGGTCAGGGTGAAGATACCTCGAACAAGCCCCTCAAAGGATTACTTTCCAGAGTAACAAGTGACAGTAAATTTCAGCACACTACATAAATTTTTCCTTACCAAATTCCACCTACCAAAGGCGCTTCACTCCCCAGCAACGGCGCCAGAAAAGAGTCTTAATGACTCACAAGTATAGGGGATCTATCGTAGTCCTTTCGATAAGTAAGAGTGTCGAACCCAAGGAGGAGCACAAGGAAATGATATGCGGTTTTCAGCAAGGTATTCTCTGCAAGCACTGAAATTATCGGTAACAGATGGTTTTGTGATAAGGTAATTGGTAACGAGTAGCAAGTAATAAAAGTAAATAAGGTGCAGCAATATGACCCTATCCTTTTTGTAGCAAAGGACAAGCCTGGACAAACTCTTATATGAAGGAAAGCGCTCCCCAGGACACATGGGAATTATCGTCAAGCTAGTTTTCATCACGTTTATATGATTCGCGTTCGGTACTTTGATAATTTGATATGTGGGTGGACCGGTGCTTGGGTACTGTCCTTACTTGGACAAGCATCCCACTTATGATTAACCCCCATTGCAAGCATCCTCAACTACAACCAAAGTATTAAGGTAAACCTCACCATAGCATGAAACATATGGATCCAAATTAGCCCCTTACAAAGCAACGCATAAACTAGGGTTTAAGCTTCTGTCACTCTAGCAACCCATCATCTACTTATTACTTCCCAATGCCTCCCTCTAGGCCCAAACAATGCTGAAGTGTCATGTAGTCGACGTTCACATGACACCACTAAAGGGATAACAACATACGTCTCATCAAAAATATCGAACGAATACCAAATTCACATGACTACTAATAGCAAGACTTCTCCCATGTCCTCAGGAACAAACGTAAGTACTCACAAAGCATATTCATGTTCATAATCAGAGGGGTATTAATATGCATAATGGATCTAAACATATAATCTTCCACCAAGTAAACCAACTAGCATCAACTACAAGGAGTAATCAACACTACTAGCAACCCACAGGTACCAATCTGAGGTTTGGATACAAAGATTGGATACAAGAGATGAACTAGGGTTTGAGATGAGATGGTGCTGGTGAAGATGTTGATGGATATTGACCCCCTCCCGATGAGAGGATTGTTGGTGATGACGATGGTGATGATTTCCCCCTCCCGGAGGGAAGTTTCCCCGGCAGAACAGCTCCGCCAGAGCCCTAGATTGGTTTCGTCAAGGTTCCGCCTCGTGGCGGCGGAGTCTCGTCCCGAAAGCTTGCTTATTATTATTTCTCGGATGAAAGACCTCATATAGCAGAAGATGGGCATCGGAGGGCCATCAGGGGGCCCATGAGGCAGGGGCTCGCCTAGGGGGTAGGGCGCGCCTCCCACCCTCGTGGCTAGTGGGTGGCCCCCCTCTGGTACTTCTTGCGCTCAATATTTTTTATATATTCTGGAAATAACTTCCGTGAAGTTTTAGGACTTTTGGAGCTGTGCAGAATATGTCTCTAATATTTTCTCCTTTTCCAGCCCAGAATCCTAGCTGCCGGCATTCTCCCTCTTCATGTAAACCTTGTAAAATAAGAGAGAATAGGCATACGTATTGTGACATAATGTGTATTAACAGCCCATAATGCAATAAATATCAATATAAAAGCATGACGCAAAATAGACGTATCAAAAATAAGGATGGGAAGAGGGGACTTTCTAATCTGTGATAGAGAAGAAAAAGGAAAGAGTGGATAAGTAAATAAGGAAGCAAATGGAATGAATCCAAAGAAGGAAGGAAAGAAGGATTTTGGTCTTCAAGAAGAAAATAGATTAAATCTTGCTGCAAGCGAGCGATCCGTCTGCAACTCGGAGTAGACCAAATATCGATGGAAGAGAAACGCCGCCCACTTTCAAGCTGGTAAAATTTAGCTTTCTCTGAAATATGAAAACTTTGTGTTGATGCTCTTCTTTACTAAAAAGTTCGCATTACTCTTGTAATGCCTATTAGTAAGCTTGTGAATTTCTTAGAGTGTCCACTAAATATAAAAACAAAGGAACGGTGCAGCCTCGCCTATGGTCGAGAGGGGGACAGGACGTGATGTGCATAGGTGAGTCGGAAGCATCCATGCACAGGGGGGCAAGATGCCGGGTTGCATGCATGCCTGCTCGGTCGGACGTCCTCGTGAAAGTTTTTGGTTAGAAGCCATAATGAGCTTTTAGTTCTTACAAAAACATCTCTGATTTTAATATTTTTCCTCTGAAAAAACAACTCGTCTAGGACTTGGAGCAGAGCGAGCGATCCATCTGCAACTCGGAGTAGACCAAATATCGATGGAAGCGAAACGCCGCCCACTTTCAAGCTGGTGAAATTTAGCTTTCTTTGAAATATGAAAACTTTGTGTTGATGCTCTTCTTTACTAAAAAGTTTGCATTACTCTTGTAATGCCTATTAGTAAGCTTGTGAATTTCTTAGAGTGTCCACTAATATAAAAACAAGACATATTCGATATATCTCAACTATCCAGGTGCCTAAACAGTTATTAATGATGTATGAAGCACGTACTATGTTTGACCGATGATGTCAAGTTGCATGGCATAAAATCTATTTAGGTCGTTGTATCATTAATGACAATAAATAATGTTATATCTTTTTATTATACTTTTATAAATTTCAGTATGCACTAATAATTTGAATTTGTGTTATTCACCCAGATCAATTGACTCGGGTATCATGTTTCATGTTCTAAACTACCGTCTTGAATAACCCTACTACCAATCGGTCCATTGTTACTGTCATCAGCAACATGTGGCCCGCGATCCAGTTTATCGACCTTGCCACCCCTGATTCATATCATAGTAAAGCACATGGCTCTGAGTCTGATTCCCGTAAGTCTCCCATTACAACGCACGGGCATATGTGTTAGTATTAATTATAGTGATAGGACTTGTCATTAGTTTTTCTTATTTGTGCAATTACCGATTTATATTTTCTTTTAAATCTTCTTACTTATATCCTCTTTAACTACTATCATCATAGCTTGTTTTTTCGTGTATATGTTTTGCTACTACAAATTGTTTAGCGCACTACTAGGGAAAATCTTATACACAGAATCTTAGCAATAGCGTGGGTCAAAAAAAGTGCTACTACTATTTACCACTAGCGACGGGCAAACAAACGCACTGCAGCTAAGTATATAGCAGTAGCGCTTCTCGGGAAAGAAGCGCTACTACTACAATTCCCATAATGATCTAGCAAGGCTACGAATAGTAGTGGCGTGCTTATGCAAAGCGAGCTGCTGCTAAGATGGTTGTAGCAGCGTGCTTTACGCGAAAAGCGCTACTGCTAATGAAAATAAAATAAAATGAAAAATATATAGATAAGTAAATGAAAATGAAAGAAATAGAAAAAGGGAAAGGAAAAAAAGAAAATGCAAAGAAAAATAAATGAAAAATAAAAATAAAAGAGAAAGGCGTAGCAGCAGTGTGCTTTCAGGACAAGCGCTATAGCTAACTTAGCAGTAGCGCGTTATTCTATCCCGCGCTATAGCTAAGTTAGCTATAGTTAATATAGCAGTAGCGCTTTTTCGGGCCCACGCTACTGCTATTTTTGACTTAACCACGCGGTTCTTCTACCTCACGGACACTTCCCCCAAATCCCCCCTTGATCTGCTGTTGCCGCCGTCGTCGTCTTACATCACCGTCGGTCACCGCGCGCTCTCTCGTCGCCCTCCGCACGCCCTCTGCTACCCTCGGTGGCCGCCGTTGTCGTCGCCCTACATCGCCGCACTCCGCCGCGCGCCCGAGCCCTGACCCTGACCCCGACCATGATCCCGCGTGCTCCTCCCTCGGCCGCTCCCTAACTCTGCTAGCGCCCGAGGTGAGCACGCTTACACCTCCTCCTCCTCCTCCCGTACCTCTGCCTAGTTAGGGTTCCTAGGGTTCATCAAATTTTAGGGTTCATCTTGATATGTCTCCAACGTATCTATAATTTTTGATTGCTCCATGCTATATTATCTACTGTTTTGGACATTATTAGGCTTTATTATACACTTTTATATTATTTTTGTGACTAACCTATTAACCGGAGGCCCAGCCCAGAATTGCTGTTTTTTGCCTATTTTAGGGTTTCGAAGTAAAGGAATATCAAACAGAGTCCAAACGGAATAAAACCTTCGGGAACGTGATTTTTGGAACGAACAAGATCCAGGAGACTTGGACCCTACGTCAAGCAACCAACAGGGAGGCCACGAGGTAGGGGGCGCGCCTACCCCCCTCCAGGCGCGCCCTCCACCCTCGTGGGGCCCCTGTTGCTCCACCGACGTACTTCTTCCTCCTATATATACCTACGTACCCCCAAACGATCAGATACGGAGCCAAAACCCTAATTCCACTGCCGTAACTTTCTGTATCCACGAGATCCTATCTTGGGGCCTATTCCGGAGCTTCGCCGGAGGGGGCATCGATCATGGAGGGCTTCTACATCAACACCATAGCCTCTCCGATGAAGTGTGAGTAGTTTACCTCAGACCTACGGGTCCATAGTTATCAGCTAGATGGCTTCTTCTCTCTTTTTGGGTCTCAATACAAAGTTCTCCCCCTCTAGTGGCAATCTATTCGATGTAATCTTCTTTTGCGGTGTGTTTGTTCAAACCGATGAATTGTGGGTTTATGATCAAGTTTATCTATGAACTATAATTGAATCTTCTCTAAATTCTTTTATGTATGATTGGTTATCTTCGCAAGTCTCTTCGAATTATCAGTTTGGTTTGGCCTACTAGATTGATCTTTCTTGCAATGGGAGAAGTGCTTAGCTTTGGGTTCAATCTTGCGGTGTCCTTTCCCAGTGACAGTAGGGGCAGTAAGGCATGTATTGTATTGTTGCCATCAAGGATAACAAGATGGGGTTTTTATCATATTGCATGAATTTATCCCTCTACATCATGTCATCTTTCTTAAGGCGTTACTCTGTTCTTATGAACTTAATACTCTAGATGCATGCTGGATAGCGGTTGATGTGTGGAGTAATAGTAGTAGATGCAGGCAGGAGTCGGTCTACTTGTCTTGGACGTGATGCCTATATACATGATCATACCTAGATATTCTCATAACTATGCTCGATTCTGTCAATTGCTCAACAGTAATTTGTTCACCCACCGTAAAATACCTATGCTCTTGAGAGAAGCCACTAGTGAAACCTATGGCCCCTGGGTCTATCTTCATCATTTTAAATCTTCCAATACTTAGTTATTTTCATTGCCTTTTTATTTTACTTTGCATCTTTATCATAAAAATACCAAAAATATTATCTTATCATATCCATCAGATCTCACTCTCGTAAGTGAACATGTAGGGATTGACTACCCCTTATCGCGTTGGTTGCAAGGATTTGTTGTGCAGGTGTGAGGGACTCGCGCGTAGCCTCCTACTGGATTGATACCTTGGTTCTCAAAAACTGAGGGAAATACTTATGCTACTTTGTTGCATCACCCTTTCCTCTTCAAGGGAAAACCAACGCAGTACTCAAGAGGTAGCACATGTCATTAGTTAGGGTTCATCAAATTAGCTACTATTTGTAGATGCTTAAGTAGTTATATAGGACATTAGTTTTACATGCTTAATTAGTTTTTAGGGAGTAGTTGTAGATGCTTAATTAGTTTTTAGGACAAATTCCTAGGGTTCATCAATGGGTGCTTAAGTAGTTGTAGATTCTTAAGTACCTATCTATTGTTCATCTAATTACTTAGTACTTGTAGATGCTTAAGAACTAGGGCAGCAAGGCTAGAGTAGTAGGGTTTAACTAGGTGTCAATTAGGGCAGTAGCGTTTAGTTTAGAGGGAAAATCAATATAGTTTTTTTACTATTTTTTAGTAAGTGTTTAATAGAATTAGTAAGAAAATTAATAGAACTAGTTGAACTAGTTTATTTTTTGTAAGAACTACTTGAATTAGTAGAACTAGTTTATTTTTAGTAAGAAAATTAATATAACTAGTTGAACTAGTTTTATTTTTAGTAAGAACTAGTTTATTTTTATTTATAGTAAGTGTTTAGTTGAATTAATAGAACTAGTTTATTTTTAGTAAGAAATTTAGGTATATGAGATTTGATGATCTAATTAAAATTTTACTATAGAACTAGTTTATTTTTAGTAAGAAAATTAATAGAACTAGTTTATTTTTAGGTGTATTTAACAGTATTCTAGGTTGATTCATTTTGAAGTGGACATGTCATATTTTGAACATGTTACATTGTTGTTATTTTAAGTTAAAGCAATTATTCTCGCACCGATGTCGATGATGCCTATCCCGCATCCTTGTCGTCGACTCGGCGGAGGACACCTGCTTGATCAAAGGGGCCATGTCTGGGACTTGGATCCGCCGGCTGGTACTGGGAGGTGCTACCTTCCGGGAGGCGCAGCTTGGTGAGGAGTCAGCCCGTCATTGACCCGAACCTTCTTTGGTGGCGGTCGCGTGGGCTAGTTACGGTGCGGAGGCTTTTGTCCCCGCGGAGGTGGTACGTCACCGTGTCAGCGAGGAGGACGAGCACGTCCGTCGCTACATGGTTGCGTTGGAGGGCAGGTTCTCCAATACCTGGCAGGTTCTTCAAGGATCTCACTAGAGCTATGATCCTGTGATGGTTCCTTCTCTTTGGGTATCCACCACCCGCGCTGATACCCGTCGTTCGCTAGGGTTTTAGCTATATTAGTGATATTATATGTATGATACTATTCGAGATGTATTAGTGATAATATTCGACGATGTACGGACGCGAGAGATGATTTAGTTTTGCTTATTGAATGCATGTTAATTTGAATACTTATTTATTTTATGATTTGGTTTTGCTTATTGAATGCTCAAATTGGAGAAGTACTCCTATTTTGAATGCTCAAATTGGAGCCCACTATGCAAGGCGTATGCATTTGATTAGTTGATGCTTATAGGGTTTTTGTTTTTTGCATAAATCAAGGAGCCCCTCCATCATCCCGGCAAATTTCAGGCGCCTGATATGTCCTTTTTTAGCGAACGTCATGCCGGATTTTTCCGTGAATTTTGGCATGACTTGTGCTAGAATATGTAGGAAATATCAAATGGCCTAGATTTTCTAAAAAGATAATTAAACGACATTTCGGGTTGACTTTTAAGTCTGTCGAGGCTCCATACATCACAATCAACAAATGAGTGAGGGAGAAAGTCTGCACCAAATATGAGAGAAGAAGAATCCCGACTGTTGTCGTGGGGGTCGTTTTTCCTTCTTCTCCTTGTGCTAGACCGTTGTTATGCACTAGGGGAAGGAGGAATAACGACCATCACCGACGATCGAAAAATCAGTGAGGGAGTGTGTCCACCATATATGAGAGAGGACGAAGAATTCTGACTGTTGTCGCGGGGGTCGTTTCTTCTTCTTCTCCTTGTGCTAGACCTTTGTTATGCACTAGGGGAAGGAGGAGTGACGACCATCACCGACGGTCGCAAATGTTAGAGAGGAATCAGTGAGGGGGAGTCTCCACCATATATGAGAGGACGAAGAATCCCGACTGTTGTTGTGGGGGTCGCTTCTCCATCGTTCCCGTGTGCTAGACATTTTGGTGTAATGCACTCGGGGACGAAGGGAGGAGCGACCATCACCGACGGTCGAATATATACACCACGTGAGTTCAGAGTTTTGAAGAAAAGACTCGGCAGACTGATAGTCAATCTGTGATGAATAATAATGATCTAATTTAGTTTTTGTGATACATATATTTAATTGTACAAGTTTAATCTTTGAGTTATGAACATAGGAAATATCGTCATCGGACGACGAAAGTCTCCCGGGGGAGTGCGACTAGTGCAACGATGATCGAGGTCTGTGCGACATGCCTCACCTGGACGAAGATCGACGCTTCAACATTAAGCTTCAGGAGACCTTCGATGTTGAAACGGTACGCAATGATGACAAGTGGTTTTTTTCATAATTAAATACGACTTTAACTATTTTAACGTGTAATTTTCATCTTTTATAATTCGACTAGCTTATCCCATGCCATGCAAGATGCTATGTCTTGGAGAGGATGGATTTTGAAGATCATGAAAGTATGGAAACAAAGAAAATTCACCTAAGGACTCATCATGGTATGGTTTTGAAGTAAATTTGTACAATTCTGAGAGCGTAACCAATTTTGGTTGCACGAATTGGGAAGCACTTTGCAAGACGTATGGTTTTTATGAGGGTATGCTTGTCACCGTGGATCTTGGTGATCCTGACATCGCCCAAGGCAATATGGACATTGGGTCCTTGTTGATACGCTTCCAATTCTACCGCTATGTGAGTTTCTCAAACATAGTTATTAACTAATCCCCCCTAGGGGCGTCATTCTTGGAGGTACACACGTGATCGAGGGACCAGAGGACGGATTCTTTGGTAGAGGGATGCGTCATCTCACTCATTGATGGCAGCGGGTCTCGGAGGCATGGCGCTGTGGTGACTCGTCATCCGATGCACCGAGATGGACTCGCGCAAGTGGGTAAGGCGGTCTGGCATCGTGGTGGCGTCGACGGCAGCTAGACCAGGAAAGGTAGATGCAGCAGTACAACTCTGAAGATGGATTGATGGTAGGTGGCTGCAGTGGCCTCATACCCGGCAGGCGTCCTGGATGGAACCTCAGGTCTTAGATATAAGGTTTGGCTGCGAGGTCTGTTTGGTATTAGGCCCAGACTATTAGCATCCCTTCATCAATTGGATAGGAGTAGCGACCAATATTGCATAGACGGTGGCTTTAGTCTTACTGTTGTATTACTATGTAAGGTATTGTGTGAACAATTAATAAAGCAGCTGCATGCATCGTCTAGATGTAGAGGCCGGTGGTCTTCCTCCTTTTCTAAAATAAAAAAATTATTAACTAATTTATATTGTTTATTTCAAAATAGTTGACAGCTTATTCCATTGACAACTTATTTTCATTCTTTAAAGAATGTGCGGAAGATGGTAGACATAGCCTACTACATCGATGGTTCAGAATTAACTTATCAGGAGAAAAATCATCTGATCTCATTTATTACTAATCTTGAGAATTGCAATATCTATTATTAAACTCCTCCACATTATGGTCAATACGTGTCACTAGTGCACGTGTTGAACTACGGTAACATCCATGGAGATGCCATGGTAAGATTATAACATCATTTTATTTGGAGTTAGTGGTAAAAAACATTATTTTTCTAGCTTTGTACAAACATTGCTCGCACACATACTCATCGCAAAAGATCTTCCTATTCTTCTTACCAACTTCATGCATGTCTTGTGTGCGGTTTATATATGCTCTTGGATTCTTTATACTCTAGCACTTCTCTGTTAATCTTGTCTCTGTCTTTGTTTACTTCTTACAGATATGATTGCTGAAATAAAAAACTTGAAGCTGTGAGTTAAAATGGTAACCAGAAATTTGTGACATGTTACGTGTTTGTTGTTTTAATGTAGTACTCTCTTCATCAGGAAATACTTGTCATCAAAATGAATAAAAAATGATGTATCTAAACGTGATGAAAAGTATTTGCAAACGGAGGAAGTAGAATATTTCAGAGTTTTTGAAAAAATTATCATAGATTTTCGGTGTGCGGCGATGCACCAGTTGCATAGGATACGCACTCGCCTCAAAGGTTGTTGGCCACTCATCAGTTTGGATGGAATCCAGCTGTAATCTGTACTCCTGTAGGTCCTCGGCCTGCCTGACGAGCAGCATGTGACCTTGATGACCATTCATCGGCAAGGAAATCCAGCCCGTGAAATGGCCGCCCAGTCCACATCCACCAGTTTCTACATGTAAATGGAATGAAATTAATGGACTTGAATGGCTACAGGGAATGGGCCAGTACCGAGATCGGGGGAGATGACAACTGAGTCGGTGGGCAGCAATTGAATGCGGTGGGCACTGCGCTAGATAAAATAGATGATGCGGCAAACAATAAATGAAGAAAAAGAAACATGTGGTACTAACATATCTAGGTACTACTAACGTCACACATATCAAGACAATATGAGTCTATAATTTAATAAATAAAGTGTTTCATATTACCGTATATATGTTACTCTTCAGTATAAAGGTAGTAATCGTGAAATGACTACTCCCCTACTGCTGTGTGCAGTATGGTTGGCTGTATAGGTGAGCAATTAAATTCAGATGGAGACTACGTTTGTTAATAAGCCCACAACTTG
The DNA here is from genome assembly GCF_018294505.1 of Triticum aestivum. Lineage (NCBI taxonomy): Eukaryota > Viridiplantae > Streptophyta > Magnoliopsida > Poales > Poaceae > Triticum > Triticum aestivum. The sequence continues at coordinate 34,557,833 of NC_057794.1, forward strand.
AACACCCACTAATCTGCCGTCCGCCTATATAAACCCCACCAGGCGAGCACACTGTGCTTCTCACTGGTGCCCATTCGTTTTGCTAGCTAGACAACACACAGTTCCACGTAGCAGCAGTAGGATAGCTCGGTCCAGTACGTCGTCTCGGGTGAGCCAGAGCAGACCGATGGCGCTCTCTCGTCGCAGGGCCCCTTCCGCCCTCCTCCTGCTGGTCCTCCTTGTGGCCACAGATACGTCGCGCTGCCGAGCTCTACTGTAGGTTTGTTCCCTCGATGATGATGCTCTGCTGACCGTGGTTTGGTTGATGTGCATGCAGAGATGGGGGCGACGACGACCAAGGTGGCGGAGGCGCGGGACTGCGTGTCGCAGAGCCACAACTTCAAGGGCGCCTGCCTCAGCAGCAGCAACTGCGCCGCCGTCTGCCGCACCGAGAACTTCCCCCGGCGAGTGCCACACGCCGCACTTCGAGCGCAAGTGCTTCTGCGAGAGGCTCTGCTAGTCCGCCCGCTCGCCCCGTCCTGCCGAGACGTCCCATGCATGCTACTGTAGGTCATCCGTGCCGTTAGCTCGTTCTGTTCCGTTCGCCAGTGCGTCCACGTTCGACCCTACTTGTTCGTGTGTCCCGCTAGGTAAAACTAATAAAGTGGAAAATCAATCGGGGTCTCGAGTTTAGTTGGCTGTACGTGGTGTTGGTTGGCACCTGATTTGTGTGTGGTGAACTGGTGATGTAATAAATATGGTCGTTGTTTCAGCATGGATGGACGTGTGCAATCTCTCTCTCTCTCTCTC
>NC_057794.1:34558980-34575904 GCF_018294505.1 Triticum aestivum
CTCTGATCGCACATATTCATTCCTTTGTTTCTAAACAAGACTGAAAATGTTGAATGGAGCTCGGCCTCCATGGAAGTCGAATTTGGGATGATCAAAAAGTCATATTTCTACGTTTCTATTTTTTTTGAAAAAATACACCTATATTAGAAGCATGATGTACAAGTGTGTCAATTTTCATGACAAAATATGTCAAAATGAGTACTACACACACACACAAAATCTTCGCCTTTTTAGTACAAGCACTATTTATCCTCAAAGTCCATGATTTTTTTTGCATAACTCGCATTACAAGGTATTTCATCCTGAAATTTTACACACATACACATCACATCCTTATATATTTCTGTATATTTTTATATTTTTATGAAACTAAGAAGTTTGAATTTTGTATTTTTTAAAAAAACTGGCCTCCATGGTGGCCGAGCTCCAAAACGCCCTACTCAAACAATAACCTTCTATATAATACCTTAGCAATTCATTTATCTAGTGCCATTTTTGGTCTATATCTTTCTTCGTATACAACCTTGTGAGCCATTAAGCCAGCCATGCCTTTTTCAGTCTGAATTGTCTATATCAGACAATCACAGTTCATGTTGGTTCTCCCGAGTATTGATTTATATTAATACAACTTTCTACTTGCATGATTGGGTGCATTGGATGCATGTAGGTGTCGAGTTAAAAATCGAAGCTCTCATGACTCGGTCGAACTGGCCGAGTTTTAATCTAAGCTCGTTAATAAAAACGAGTTTAATGAGCCAAGTTAATGAGTTATACATTTAACCCGTTAAGCTTGTCAATTAGAAGGCACATTAGATAAGGCAAACTGCATTGGTGGACATAGTGCCACGCGAGGTCTACATATTCACCATCCACTACGCCGTGATTCGTGTTGTATTCATACTACTCGTCATGTATATGCATGTCTTAGGATGAAGTATTCCTATATAAATAACTCGTATTCCGAGCGTCAATTAGTGACCATGGCCCATCAGGCTGACGATAGGAGTTAATCTCTCATTTATTTGGAAAGGATGCCACCACCAGTGTGCATTTTCTCGCCAATCCATCTCCATCCCGCATCTCCTCCAATACTAACCCCTCCTCTAGTTCTTGTAGTGTGATCGTGTGCTCCTCCTTATCTACTTATCTCTTTTATTCTGTTTCTAATTTTTTTTTAGAAAAGGGGATTACCTCCGGCTTCATTCCGTTTCTATACCTCTCGATCCTTGGGTTTCCAAGCTAATGTTGAAGACCACACTTCGTTGCCTTGCCAGAGCAGGTCGGCTTCGCAACCTTATGCCCATGGTTGTTGAGAACGTGCAACATCAAACTTTCCTGGTTCATTGCCACCATGAGTGGACCTTTCACTTTCCACCTCTCCCCAAATTACATGCTCCATAAAGTATCATCTCAAACTCCGCACTTCCACACCTCCCTACCGTCAACATGAATCCATTTTTGCCCTTTGCAAGCTCCATTATCTGCTCATTATGTCACATGTGTGGGAAGGGGAGGGAAAGGAAGGGGGTGTGCATTAGGTTGAGGATGGCACGTCCATGGATAAAAGTAGTATTAGGGCCCGTATAAGATCATGCATTGGTACCACGCTGTTGACTAAGCAGAGTTATAGTCTCATTTTGTGTTGAGCAACTTGCCAATGACAACCTTTGTTACGAAGAATATTTGCAGATGATCACCTGTCCCGCCAACTTTCTCCAGCCGTAACATTAGCTCCATTTAATAGATTCTATTGGTTGTGTGAGTTGAAGTAGCTACCCAGCCCACAAAAATGTGATATGTTAATGTTTCGGTCCAGATTCTATGCACAAAAAATATATATTCTAAATGTTGGTTCCTGTTGTTGTTTTAGACTCAACATGCGTTAATGTTTAAGTAGCACTCCTGTGAGCATACAATTGGGCACTAATAATCTTGACGTACAGAATTACTTGATTTTGCTATTACGAAACCTAGTCTAAACAGGCACCAACAATGGTCAAGAGGAAAACAAAAATCAAATGCTATCGTAATCACATGAAACCACGCTGTCATTGAGTGAACTATGAAGACGTGGTACGGCCCCCACCCCAACCATTCATTTAAACACACTGCATCACTCTATCTACAACATTTATTAGTGCCTCCTTCCTGCATATGTTGTACTTCAGACATGTATTTAAACACTACGTCGTGGTTAATCCCAACAAGCAAGAGGACAAACACGCATGCGTACAAAATTTATGAGACATGGCTCACGCCTGGACGGTATATTTCGTGTGCTTATTCTCATGTATATGTCAAGCACATGGACTGTATTCCTAAAATCCCTATATTAAACCTGAATCTCATTGCTTGAGCCTGCGGTCCATCTTCTGGCACCCCACGGAACCATGCCCTGAACATCTGCATCCATTAGATAAGAACCAATATTGTTGTCATTTATGGTGTGTACCATGTGCCCCTTTGGTGTAAATTACCGATTGTTATGGTGTGTGAATAGAAATAGATATTGCATACGCAATACAATACCATGTTCATGTTTACAAGGAGTTAACCGATCTAACATGCAAGTTAAACGAGCTCTTCCTAGTCTAGCTGAGCTGGCTCGACTCGACTTGAATTCCACCACAAGGCAATAGCAAAAGATCACTTGGCATATTTATTAACTTATGATAACCCTAGCTGATGGACGCGATTATATCCTGCAGGGATTCACGGGTCCATTTATCTGTTTCTGACCTGTGTACGCATGGATCTGCTTCTCATCACAAGGAGTGACTAGTCAGGCAGGGAAAGAATTCATTTCAGCAGGTAGCATACATCAGGCTCGTTTTTCTTTTTAGGACCCGGCACTATATTCATTGCATACAGTAACAGCAGGCCCGTGAGTGTTGCTTGCGACCTTGATGGACGCTCCATGGCCAGGCCACGCACCAGTTTTGATGGAATCCAGCTCGGCCTGCCTGACGAGCAGCATGTGACCTTGCCTGTGTCGTCCATCGACGGGCCATCCATCATCCGTCTCTACATAAAATGACCACTGACCTAATCCGTGAAATTCAGCCCGTGAAGTGATCACTCTCCCACAGTCCCCACTCACCAGTTTCGGCATAAAATGGATTTAATGGACCTGGGTGCGGGTGGCAACGTAGAATGGGCGCTCTGCTCCTGTGCAGGTGCTGGCTCGGGGGAGGTGGCAACTGAAGGCTGAAGGATTGATGTTTTCTGTGGATATAGGATTATCAACAGCAGCAACTGCGCCGCTGTCTGCCGCACCAAAGTACTTCCCCGACGGCGAGTGCCATGTTGGCTTTTGAACGCTAGAACAAATCAACCAGAAGCAACCTATACGTGCAAGCTACCTAGACAAGCAGTCAAACAATCAGCTTGATTGATGAACAATACCACGTAGGCCTGGGCTTGCTTCGACTTGCGATCGGCTCTCTCGGCGGAACGTACTAGCGCCAACAGGATCGATACGATCTCAGATCGTACAACTCGGTGGATGGTAAACTTAGCAACAGGAAAACTGAACGATGGCCAGAGGCTCGTATCGAGCCTTGCTTTATTTCTCTCCTTGGTAGTTACAAAGGAGCACGGTAGATACATATATATACTAGGCTATACCTAGCAATACTAGTCCTACACGGTGACTGTTGGCAAGCCCGAGGAGGAAGAAGAAAGGACACACAAGAGCTTGAGGTAGAAGAAGAGCATACAGGGAGTTTTGCGGCACCGCACACACTTGTGTCTTTTCTCTGTTTCTTTTCAACACACACAACTGATTACAAAGTCTTTTAACAGAGACACTCTCCCTGCTACGTACTGCCTGATCCGCTATTTTCTCTCCACTAGTCGGTAGCATGGCCATGAGTAACAACCTCTTTGACATGGCCACACGATTCAGCCGGCGTCACGCTTATCTCCTAATTACTCGGTCCACATCTAAGCCACTATCGGCTATACAACACATTCATGCAACGGAAATACGCGTACGTGCATGCTACTAACCTGATGGACGCCCGCACATGCATCCATTCTCTACTGACCTCCTCCCAACTAACTAACTCACTCTATTAACCAGCTTTGCACTGTGTACGTGATCATAACTAGACATACACAACCTGCCGCAGCTTAGACTAAATGCATGACCGAAACTAATACGACGAAATAAACATGATGAATACCTAGACAACAAGGTAAACTCAATCAATCACCCCCTTAACCTTGTTGTCATTTATTCGAACACCTCCATGTCTATCTTCAAAGCAACCCCGGCTCGTCGGCGGCGGTCGCGTTGGCGAGAAGCGCCCGCTGCTTCCTTGGCTCGGTGCAGTCCTTGGAGTAATGCCCGTACTCTTGACAGTTGTAGCAACGCACCTTGCGTATGTCGAAGTTGCCCTTCTTCTTGCCGGCACCGCTGCGGTGGCGAGCAAGCCACTCCTCCTCCGTGAGGAGCAGGCGGCTCCCACCACCTTGGTCGTAGTTGTTGGCGCCCTCGTTCAAGTCGCTCCGGTCCTCCGCCGTTTGAGCCTTCCCACAAGCTCTTCCATGGACATGGTTTTAAGATCAAGAAGCTGTTCAATGGCAATGGCTACCTGGGTATACTTGGACGGCACAATGCGGAGAAGATTCTTCACGACCTTCACCTCGTCAAGGTTCTCGCCGAGCGTGCGCAGCTTGTTGGCGATCCTGTTCATGCGCATGGCGAGCTCATCGATGGTCTCGCTGCCCCTCATGCGGACGGCATCAAACTCCTTGAGGAGAGTCTGTGCCTTGGCCTCACGGACGCGGGCATCGCCGACCCGCAGGATCTTGATGGCATCCCATGCCTCCTTTGCCGTCGCCTTCACGGCAAGCGTGGAGTGCATCTCCTCCGGCATGGCTCGCAGGATTGCCGCAAGCGCCGCCCTGTCCTGGTTGAATGTCCCGCCTCCCTCGATGGCGTCCCACACGCGTTGGGCCTCCATGTTCACCTTCATGATCAACGACCACTCGAAGTAGTTTGTCGCCGTCAGTGGCGGGTAGACGACGGTGCTGCTGGCCTGGTGGATGACTTCCTGCTGCACCACCACCTCGCGGCAGCCAAGCCGCGTCGGGCTTCGGCCTCGGCGCACCACCGGGCCGAGACACGACGGCGACCTGGCGATGGAGTGCGCGAACCTTCAGTCACCATGGCTCTGAATACCAAATGTTGGCACAGCCCGAGGAGGAAGAAGAAAGGACACACACAAGAGCTTGAGGTAGAAGAAGAGCACATAGGGAGTTTTGCGGCACCGCACACACTTGTGCCTTTTCTCTGTTTCTTCTCAACACACACAACTGATTACAAAGTCTTTTAATAGAGACACACACGTACTACTTCCTGCTACGTACTGCCTGATCCGCTATTTTCTCTCCACTAGCCGGTAGCATGGCCACGAGTAACAACCTCTTTGACATGGCCACACGATTCAGCCGGCGTCACGCTTATCTCCTAATTACTCGGTCCACATCTAAGCCACTATGGGCTATACAACACATTCATGTAACGGAAATACGCGTACGTGCATGCTACTAATCTGATGGACGCCCGCACAAGCATCCATTCTCTACTGACTTCCTCCCAACTAACTAACTCACTCTACTAACCAGCTTTGCACTGTGTACGTGATCACAACTAGACATACACAACCTGCCGCAGCTTAGACTAAATGCATGACCGAAACTAATACGACGAAATAAACATGATGAATACCTAGACAACAAGGTAAACTTCAGTGACTACCTCCAAGCCCGTATCGGACAAGGAGTACTAAGTCATCTTTAATTCTAACATTCATCCCCTTAAACATGACATACTCTTTTCTACGACCTGGATCCCAGACACGATTGCTCGTATGTTTTACCCTTGGCAATGCCTTCGTCGTTCCTTGTAGCATCCAAGTCACTGACTTTGCCATTGTCGGCTCATTTGTAGCTTGACGCCAACGCTCCTTCTTTGTTGCCTCTTCAACCTTCACCTGTTCTTTGGTGCTTGATAGACAATCTTTTGGATCCTCGATGGGACATCTTTCGAACCCGCGCGAGACCAAACTTTGGTCTAACTTTGACTTTCAAGCTCTTGGCGCTTGCTTCAGCCCGTAAAGTGCCTTCTTGAGCTTGTACACTTTTCCTTCTTCTCCTTTCTTCTCGTAGCCGAGGGGTTGTTCCACGTATATTTCTTCTTTCAGGTCGCCGTTGAGGAAAGCGGATTTAACATCCATATGATGAATCTCCAATCCTCTTGTGCTGCCAAAGCTAGGAGCACCGTCATTGTCTCGATTCGAGCAATCGATGCAAACACCTCCTCATAGTCAACTCCTTGACGTTGTACGTAGCCCTTTACGACGAGTCTTGCCTTGTACTTCACAATGGCACCCTTCGTGTCCTTCTTTAACGTGTAAACCCAATTCAAACCTATTGCCTTTTGGTTCGGAGGTCAGGTTACCAAAGTCCACGTGCCATTGCTCTCGATCGCCCTCATCTCCTCATCCAGGGCATGCGTCCAACTTGAACTTTTGCTCGCCTCTACGAAGTCCGTCGGCTCCTCAACTCTGAGTAAACACAAATCAGACTACTCGAGCGTAACTGGCTTTGCGTACTTGTAGACTTTCTTGAGGGTCTTGTAGCGACGAGGCCCGGAAGAATCTGTTGTGGCTTGCAAAGGAGGCGACACAAATTGTGTTGGCGTTGATGCACTTGAGGAAGACGGTTGAGTCTTGGGCATGGTAGATGCCGGATAGTTGGCATCCGCATCGTTGGTGTAATCGTCGTGATCGTGACCATCATCTTGATTGTCATCATCACTATGCGCCTCGTTGTCGATGTCGTTGCCGAGATCTCTACCTGTTGCGCGTCGTTGTCACTATCACCTTGTGACCCATGCGCGTCGTCGTCGGTGTCGGCACCGTGATGATCACTACCATTGTGGTCACCTTGGTTGGGTGTCTTGCCAACCACCTGGACATCCTCCCCTGCATCATCATCAGTTGGAAATTCAACTGTGAATATGTTACCGTTTGGAGCATCGTTGGCTGCTGGGCTCCAATTCCATGCTTGATTTTCTTCAACCACGACATCGCGTGAAATCCATAGACTCTTTTGGTTCGTGGATCGTAGAAGCGGTATGCCTTGGTGCCGGAACTCCTCTCGTATTCGATGAACACCATCTTGGTGCTGCGATCGGCAAGCTTTGAGAGATGCGGCTCCGTCATCTTCACACGTGCCACACACCCAAACGTTTGTAGATGAGACACATTCGGCTTCCGTCCGTAAATTGCTTCATATGGAGTCATGCCGATCACTGCCTTCGTTGGAGCCCGGTTGAGAAGATAGACCGCCGTCGGGACAACTTCTCCCCAAAAAGTCCCCGACAAGTTCTTGCTCTTGAGTAAACTTCTCGCCATGTCAACGACGGTTCGATTGCGCCTTTCAACAACCCCGTTCTGCTGCGGCGTATAAGGTGCCGTGAGGAACCTCTTTATGCCAATCTTCTCGCAGTAGTCGTTGAACTCGTTTGACGTAAACTCTCCGCCGTGATCTGTCCATGGAGCGCGGACCTTCAGCTTGTGTTCCATCTCCGTTGCAGCCTTAAGCTTCTTGAACGCTTCAAATGCCTCATCTTTAGATCGTAGGAGAATGACCCACATATATCTCGAGTAGTCATCTACCACTAGGAAGAAATACGTCTTTCCTCGATGAGTTGCTGGGGTGATAGGGCCACATATATCACCATGGAGCAGCTCGAGTGCATCACTTGCACGATAGGTAGACTGAGCAGGGAATGGCCTGCGATGCTGTTTTCCAACCAAGCACCCGTCACATACTCGATCAACATGGTCGATAAATGGCATCCCGGATACCATCTCCATCTTCGACATCTTCTTCAAGGCACAGAAGTTAACGTGTCCAAATCTAGCATGCCATAACCATGAATCATCATCACTCTTGGTGAGCCAACACTCTGATTGAGCTTGATCAAGGTTGAGGATATAGAGCCTATTCCGCGTGCGATTCACACGTGCTAGCACATTTCGGAGGTTGTCGAAGATCGTCATCACTCCATTCTCAATATCCACCTTGCATTCATTCTCATCAAGTTTCCCGACAGAGATGATGTTGTTGCGAAGCCGTGGGATGTAGTACACTCCGGTGAGTATGCGATGTTCTCCTGTGAGACCCTCGAAGAGGACAGAACCTTGCCCGCAAATCTCCACATTTGAATCATCACCGAACTTGACCGAGCCTAGAACATCATATTCCAGCTCGAGGAACTTCGGCTTGCACCCCGTCATGTGGTTACTGGCACCCGTGTTTAGATACCACGACACGTTCTGGCTTCTGGATAACTTTGGTGTTACCTTTTTCTCATGAAGTAGCACCTTCCGGCTTGGTTTCACAACCATCGTTTGGACGAGATCACAAACTTTGGCCATCAGAAGACCTGGACGTTCGTCTTCCTGCTTCGCCAAATTTGGCTTGATCTCCCCTTTGTTAGGCTTCACGAGATCACAAACTTCGGCCATCATATGACCTGGACGTTCGTCTTCCTGCTTCGCCAAATTTGTCTTGATCTCCCGCTTGTCAGGCTCCGGACAATCCTTTGTAAAGTGACCCATCTCGTTGCAGTTATAGCACTTGATCTCGGACATATCCAAGTTTCGTGGCTTCCGCTCTTTAGATCGGTCTGCCGTACCACGACCTTGTGGCTTGCCTTTTCCTTTGTCTTCTTTGGTTTGTCCGCCGCGCTTCGCGATGCTTGAGCCTTTGCCAATTTTGTGCCTACCTTTGCTACTTGGGGACTCCCTATCTGCACGTGAGTACATAAGTTGGTCACTACCTCCTCCATTTCCTTTTCGACAACCACGAGCATTCTCTTCCCATGTCCGCAAGCGTCCGATTGCCTCCGTTATGGTCATGTCGTCGATGTCGTAAAGCTGCTCGAGCGTGCCGATGATGTACATGATTTTATTAGTCACCGAACTGAAAAACTTCTCCACAATCTCGGCTTTCTCGAGCTTTGCACCAAGTGCGCGGATCTCTCCCACCAAAGTAGTCAGATGCATGGCATAGTTGTTCACCGATTCAGTTTTCTCTATCTGCAACTTGTGAAATTGGCGCTTCAGCACTTGTGCCCGAGCCTTCGTGACGCGATCTTCTCCAATCCTCATCTCTTTGAGTGCGTTCCATGCCTCTCTTGTTGTCTCGAACTCCGCCAATGTCATCAGCACGGAATCCGGCACAGACTGGGCTATGACGGCCATGGCACCTTTGTCGCACTCCTCATCGACGTCGTCATCCATGATGGCCTCCCACACTCGAAGGGATCGGAGAATAATCTTCATCTTGACTGCCCACACGCCGTAGTTGGCGTCGGTGAGCATCGGGTACTGGATGGGGATGTTGTGATGCGCCTGAACATTGGCGCCGCCCGTTCCGCCACCACTAGTCGCTGACTTGCCATCCTTCTTCACCTTGTCACCGTTCTTGTTCGCCTTGGAACCACCGTTGACGGACTTGTTCACCTTGGAACCACAGTTGACAGACTTGTTTCCCTTGGAACCACCGTTGCTGAACTTGACTGAACCAGCATCGCTGTCCGTCATAGTAGATCGTCGAAGCTCTGATACCAATTGTTGGCTTTTGAACGCTAGAACAAATCAACCAGAAGCAACCTATACATGCAAGCTTGCTAGACAAGCAGTCAAACAATCAGCTTGATTGATGAACAATACCACGTAGGCCTGGGCTTGCTTTGACTTGCGATCGGCTCTCTCGGCGGAACGTACTAGCGCCAACAGGATCGATACGATCTCAGATCGTACAACTCGGTGGATGGTAAACTTAGCAACAGGAAAACTGAACGATGGTCAGAGGCTCGTATTGAGCCTTGCTTTATTTCTCTCCTTGGTTATTACAAAGGAGCACGGTAGATACATATATATACTAGGCTATACCTAGCAATACTAGTCCTACACGGTGACTACCTCCAAGCCGGTATCGGACAAGGAGTACTAAGTCACGTTTAATTCTAACATTCACCCCCTTAAACATGACATACTCTTTTCTGCGACCTGGATCCCAGACACGATTGCTCGTATGTTTTACCCTTGGCAATGCCTTCGTCGTTCATTGTAGCATCCCAGTCACCGACTTTGCCATTGTCGGCTCATTTGTAGCTTGACGCCGACGCTCCTTTGTCGCCTCTTCAACCTTCACATGTTCTTTGGTGCTTGATAGACAATCTTTTGGATCTTCGATGGAACATCTTTCGAACCCGCGCGAGACCAAACTTCGGTCTAACTTTGACTTCCAAGCTCTTGGCGCTTGCTTCAGCCCTTAAAGTGCCTTCTTGATCTTGTACACTTTTCCTTCTTCTCATTTCTTCTCGTAGCCGAGGGGTTGTTCCACGTATATTTCTTCTTTTAGGTCGCCATTGAGGAAAGCGGATTTAACATCCATATGATGAATCTTCCAATCCTCTTGTGCTGCCAAAGCTAGGAGCATCCTCATTGTCTCGATTCGAGCAATCGGTGCAAACACCTCCTCATAGTCAACTCATTGACGTTGTACGTAGTCCTTTACGACGAGTCTTGCCTTGTACTTCACAATGGAACCCTTCGTGTCCTTCTTTAACTTGTAAACCCAATTCAAACCTATTGCCTTTTGGTTCGAAGGTCGGGTTACCAAAGTCCACGTGCCATTGCTCTCGATCGCCCTCATCTCCTCATTCAGGGCATGCATCCAACTTGTGCTTTTGCTCGCCTCTACGAAGTTCGCCGGCTCCTCAACTCTGAGTAAACACAAATCAGAGTACTCGAGCATAACTGGCTTTGCGTACTTGTAGACTTTCTTGAGGGTTGTGTAGCGATGAGGCTCAGAAGAATCCGTTGTGGCTTGCAAAGGAGGCGACACAAATTGTGTCGGCGTTGATGCACTTGAGGAAGACGGTTGAGTCTTGGGCATGGTAGATGCCGGATCGTTGGCATCCGCATCGCTGGTGTAGTCGTCGTGATCGTGACCATCATCTTGATTGTCATCATCACTATGCGCCTCGTTGTCGATGTCATTGCCGAGATCTCTACCCGTGTATTGCGCGTCGTTGTCGCTATCACCTTGCGACCCATGCGCATCGTCGTCGGTGTCGGCACCATGATGATCACTACCATTGTGGTCACCTTAGTTGGGTGTCTTGCCAACCACCTGGACATCCTCCCCTGCATCATCATCAATTGGAAATTCAACTGTGAATATGTTACCGTTTGGAGCATCGTTGGCTGCTGGGCTCCAATTCCATGCTTGATTTTCTTCAAACACGACGTCGCGTGAAATCCGTAGACGCTTGGTTCGTGGATCGTAGAAGCGGTATGCCTTGGTGCCGGAACTCCTCTCGTATCCGATGAACACCATCTTGGTGCTGCGATCGGAAAGCTTTGAGAGATGCGGCTCCGCCATCTTCACACGTGCCACACACCCAAACGTTCGTAGATGAGACACATTCGGCTTCCGTCCGTAAATTGCTTCATATGGAGTCTTGCAGATCATTGCCTTCGTTGGAGCCCGGTTGAGAAGATAGACCGCCGTCGGGACAACTTCTCCCCAAAAAGTCCCCGGCAAGTTCTTGCTCTTGAGTAAACTTCTCGCCATGTCAACGACGGTTCGATTGCGCCTTTCAACAACCCCGTTCTGCTGCGGCGTATAAGGTGCCTTGAGGAACCTCTTTATGCCAATCTTCTCGCAGTAGTCGTTGAACTCGTTTGACGTAAACTCTCCGTCGTGATCTGTCCGTAGAGCGCGGACCTTCAGCTTGTGTTCCATCTCCGTTGCAGCCTTGAGCTTCTTGAATGCTTCAAATGCCTCATCTTTAGATCGTAGGAGAATGACCCACATATATCTCGAGTAGTCATCTACCACTAGGAAGAAATACTTCTTTCCTCGGTGAGTTGCTGGGGTGATAGGGCCACATATATCACCATGGAGCAGCTCGAGTGCATCACTTGCACGATAGGTAGACTGAGCAGGGAATGGCCTGCGATGCTATTTTCCAACCAAGCACCCGTCACATACTCGATCAACATGGTCGATAAATGGCATCCCGGATACCATCTCCATCTTCGACATCTTCTTCAAGGCATAGAAGTTAACGTGTCCAAATCTAGCATGCCATAACCATGAATCATCATCACTCTTGGTGAGCCAACACTCTGATTGAGATTGATCAAGGTTGAGGATATAGAGCCTGTTCCGCGTGCGATTCACACGTGCTAGCACATTTCGAAGGTTGTCGAAGATCGTCATCACTCCATTCTCAATATCCACCTTGCATCCATTCTCATCAAGTTTCCCAACAGAGATGGTATTGTTGCGAAGCCGTGGGATGTAGTACACTCCGGTGAGTATGTGATGTTCTCTTGTGAGACCCTCGAAGAGGACAGAGCCTTGCCCGCAAATCTCCACATTTGAATCATCACCGAACTTGGCCGAGCCTTGAACATCATATTCCAGCTCGAGGAACTTCTCCTTGCACCCCGTCATGTGGTTTCTGGCACCCGTGTCTAGATACCACGACACGTTCTGGCTTCCGGATAACTTTGGTGTTACCTTTTTCTCATGAAGTAGTACCTTACGGCTTGGTTTCACAACCATCGTTTGGACGAGATCACAAACTTTGGCCATAAGAAGACCTGGACGTTCGTCTTCCCGCTTCGCCAAATTTGCCTTGACCTCCCCTTTGTTAGGCTTCACGAGATCACAAACTTCGGCCATCATAAGACCTGGACGTTCGTCTTCCTGCTTCGCCAAATTTGCCTTGATCTCTCGCTTGTCAGGCTCCGGACAATCTTTTGCAAAGTGACCCATCTCGTTGCAGTTATAGCACTTGATCTCGGACATATCCAAGTTCCGTGGCTTCCGCTCTTTAGATCGGTCCGCCTTACCACGACCTTGTGGCTTGCCTTTTCCTTTACCTTCTTCGGTTTGTCCGCCGCGCTTCACGTTCCTTGAGCCTTCGCCAATTTGGTGCCTTCCTTTGCTACTTGGGGACTCCCTATCTGCGCGTGAGTACATAAGTTGGTCACTACCTCCTCCATTGCCTTTTCGACAACCACGAGCGTTCTCTTCCCATGTCCGCAAGCATCCGATCGCCTCCGTTATGGTCATGTCGTCGATGTCGTAAAGCTGCTCGAGCGTGTCGATGATGTATGTGAATTGTCAGTCACCGAACTGAAAAACTTCTCCACAATCTCGGCTTCCTCGAGCTTTGCACCAAGTGCGCGGATCTCTCCCACCAAAATAGTCAGACGCAGGGCATAGTCGTTCACCGATTCAGTTTTCTCCATATGCATCTTGTGTAATTGGCACTTCAGCACTTGTGCCCGAGCCTTCGTGACGCGATCTTCTCCAATCCTCATCTCTTTGAGTGCGTTCCACGCCTCTCTTGTTGTCTCGAACTCCGCCAATGTCATCAGCACGGAATCCGGCACAGACCGGGCTATGACGGCCATGGCACCTTCGTCGCACTCCTCGTCGACGTCGTCTTCCGTGATGGCCTCCCACACTCGAAGGGATCGGAGAATAATCTTCATCTTGACCGCCCACACGCCGTAGTTGGCGTCGGTGAGCATCGGGTACTGGATGAGGATGTTGCGATGCGCCTGAACGTTGGCGCCGCCCGTTCCGCCACCACTAGTCGCTGACTTGCCGCCCTTCTTCACCTTGTCGCCGTCCTTGTTCGCCTTGAAACCACCGTTGACGGACTTGTTCACCTTGGAACCACCGTCGACGGACTTGTTCCCCTTGGAACCACCGTTGCCGGACTTGACTGACTCAGCGTCGATGTCCGTCATCGTAGATCGTCGAAACTCTGATACCAATTGTTGGCTTTTGAACGCTAGAAAAAATCAACCAGAAGCAACCTATACGTGCAAGCTAGCTAGACAAGTAGTCAAACTATCAGCTTGATTGATGAACAATACTATGTAGGCCTGGGCTTGCTTTGACTTGCGATCGGCTCTCTCGGCGGAACGTACTAGCGCCAACAGGATCGATATGATCTCAGATCGTACAACTCGGCGGACGGTAAACTTAGCAACAGGAAAACTGAACGATGGCCAGAGGCTCGTATCGAGCCTTGCTTTATTTCTCTCCTTGGTTATTACAAAGGAGCACGGTAGATACATATATATACTAGGCTATACCTAGCAATACTAGTCCGACACGGTGACTACCTCCAAGCCCGTATCGGACAAGGAGTACTAAGTCATGTTTAATTCTAACATATTGTTTGACTGCTTGTCTAGCTAGCTTGCGCGTATAGGTTGCTTCTGGTTGATTTGTTCTAGCGCTCAAAAGCCAACATGCCACACGTCCCACTTCGTGCGCAAGTGCTTCTGCAACTTCTTGGTTGTGTGAGATCGTGTCACCTTGCGTCTCTAGATCTTTCTATATTGTCAATGTTATGAGGCCAACTCCATCACGCGATCTTATTCTGTCCGGCCTCGTCCGTTTGAAGTAAAATGGAGAAACGAGGCGGCCCAGCGCGCGACGGCTCGAACCCATCTGGTCCGTTTTGTGTCTGGGTCGACCCATTTCGAGCGCAAACTTGTGCCGGGTTTGGGTCACGGCGGACACCAAACAGACACGCGCCTCGTCCGCGTCGGGGCCGCGTGGCAGGCGGCCACTTACCTCCCACCCGGGCCACATCAATGCGCACGCGCGGGCGGGCCCGCCTGTCATCCGCCCAGGCGAGGGGGCGCGGTCCTTCTTAAATGGGAACCGTGTACCGGTCGTCGTCCACACTGCCCCACGCCATCCCGCGGCCTCCTCGAAACCCGATAGCCCCAGTCCCAAACCCTAGGCAAGAACTCGTAGGCCGACCGCCCGCCCACCATGGGGCTATGGAACTACGGCCGCAAAGGCAAGCACAACCGCGAGGCTGGCCCCTCTCCGCGGCTGGCGACGTCGCCATCCCCGAGGTGGAGATGGTGCCGAAGGAGGAGGTGGTGGAGGAGCCGCCGGTGGCCGCGTACCACCATGGCCTGGTGGGCCAGGGATGGAGTTGGTCGTGCACCGCTGAGCAGATGGCGGCCGCCGTGGGGGGCGTGAACTGGTGCCCCACACCGCCGCGGTCGCCGGAGCGGGAGGCCTCGCCTCGGGAGGAGATGGTGCAGGCGCCGACCACCTTCCAGCCCGCCGCCCCCGTGCACCACGGACCGCCGGCCCACCTGTGGACGCCGCCGGACTACGTCGACCTCGTCAGCGACGACGGCGACACCGGCGGCCAGTGAAGACGGCGACGACCACGGCATCGACGCGCGGCAGAAGCACGCGGGGGGCGTTTTTTTATTTTGTTTTTATGTTAATTATGAAACTGGGCCGTTTAAGTGGACTGAGAAACTGGGCCGTTTTATGACCGCGGCCCCTATATATGTTTTATGTTTTTTTAACTGTGTTTATTTACTTTTTTAGTCATTTCATTTAAGTTTTATATTTTTTTCATTCACGTCCACCCCGTACAGGTTTTGGGGCGTGGCCGCGCATTAGGCGCACCACAACCCATCGGACAAACGCAGACATGGACGAACCCATTGCTGTCCCAAAGGGACAAAATCCGACCAAACCGGACGTCCGTTTGGGGTCACACGATGGAGTTGGACTGAGATGGTTGCAGGTCTAGCCTGAAACTATAGTGCTCCGGACGTTTCTAGAGCAATTGTGTAAAATCATGGACAATGCGCATGTGTTCTGGTCCATCTCATGCTCACCGCGCCAAATACCAGGATTTTTAATGTTTGTATCATTGGTCGCACCATGCTCGACCATTGTTGGACTATGGCAGTCAATATTTTTGGTGATGTC
Organism: Triticum aestivum; assembly: GCF_018294505.1. Classification (NCBI taxonomy): domain Eukaryota; kingdom Viridiplantae; phylum Streptophyta; class Magnoliopsida; order Poales; family Poaceae; genus Triticum; species Triticum aestivum. Next base: position 34,574,857 of record NC_057794.1, read on the forward strand.
AATTTTCCACACATAAATAAATAAATTTAAGGCTCTATCAATTGTAGTACTACTCCAATAGTCGGAAGTTGTCGTTTTGAAATTTCTAGATATTCCTAGTTTCTAAAATCTTGTGGAGTGTGCATACTCAACTTAGGTGAGATAAAGCAAACTGGTAACGATAAAAACATAAGTTTTTTTAGCAAGATAAAAACATAAGCTGGACGCACTATTCAAACTTTTTTTCTACTAAAGTATATAAACCAGTGCCCCTACATGCGTAGCATGTACGGCTTACTAGTAATAAGTTTTCTTTGACCCTGTTCTACGGTATTTTCATATAATATATAAACAAAGTACAGAGTACAAAACCAAACAACAAGTCACCCAATGCCAGTTCTAGGTATCATAATAAAATGAATTACAGGGTCTGTTCAATCCACTGATCTATCTTTACGGCCTTGGCTTCCTTCGTTCTGAGTTTGATGTGTTGCATGCCTTCCTGAACATAGAATTTCCAGGTGTTCAAACTAGGATTAGTAGATCTGAAAATCTTATCATTCCTGACCATCCATATTCCCCAGCAGCCCATGATACTGATCTCCATAGCCAAATCATGGGGAATGTGACGCCCGGATAATCAAGCTACAGTAACCTCTGCTAATGACACCACATCACCTCCGTTACTGTGCTAATCTCGCGTTAGTTCGAAAACGATTCAAATTCAAATTTGAGATTTAGGCGAACAACAAAAGTTTTCAAACATTAAAACTAAAATGTCCAAAATGTGTCAAATAAATCATGGGTAATACTAGTGGAGAAATCACAAATTTTATAAAATGTTTAAAGGCTCTAAACTAATTAAAATAGCAGCTATAACAATTAATTAAATGCCTTTTAAAAATAATAATAATACAAACTATTTTAATTAGGTGTCAAACTTTTGGGGCAGTAGAATAAATTATAACATTAAATTAGGAGTTGTACTTATATTTTATAAAACAGAAATTAAAAGAAAATAGATAAAGAAAAGAAAACAGAAAACAAAGCTAAAAAAAGGAGAAAGCAA
>NC_057794.1:34576351-34577085 GCF_018294505.1 Triticum aestivum
ACCGCGCGAGCCCCGCCGTGGCCGCGCACGCCGGCGCCCCTCCTCCCGGACTCGTCCGCGCCCCTCCTCTCCCTTGCGCGGCGCCCACCTGAAGTCGTGCCCTCGTCCCCGTCGAACCACGCCTCCCTCGCCGGACCACCTCAACGGCCTGCCTCCTCGCCGCCCCGTCATCGCCGCCTCCACCCCGACTCCGTCGCCCGAAGCCGTCCCGGAGCGCCTTCGCTTGACCTCCCCGCCGGAATGCCTCCCCACCATCGCTCGTCCCCATCCTCCTCCTCGCCGGACGCCATCGAGCCACGCCGCCCCTTCCCTGCATCGAACGTGAGCACCGCCCCGTGCTCCCTCTCCCCCCGTACTGAACGCGTCGCACTCGTCGTGGCCCTACTCGGCGTCCTTGCCTCCACCCACGCCCACGAGCGCTCGCGCTCGTCGCGCTCACCGCGGCCTTGTCCCGCCCGCGCCCATACATCGCGCCTACACGCCGCTCACCCGCGTGTGCGCGGCCTCGCCTCACCGGCGATGCAGCCTCGCTGGTCCGCGCCCCCTGACCACCAGTCGCGCCGGCCCCCTTCCTTCCCCACTGGCCGCGTCGGGCGCCGGCGCCCACGCGCCCGCTCCGGCCCCATTCCGGCCTTGCCTCGTTACCGGGCAGGGCTGCGGCTTCGCCCGCACCCGCCTGCCTGTATGCCCGTTAAGGCCCTGTGCCTATGACCAGTGGGCCCCAGTCCCAGAAC
>NC_057794.1:34578278-34584705 GCF_018294505.1 Triticum aestivum
TTGCTATACTATCGGGCCGTGATCACTTGGGAGGTGATCACGGGTATATACTATACATACATACATACTATACAGATGGTGACTAAAGTCGGGTCAGCTCATTGAGTACCCGCAAGTGATTCTGACGAGGGGGCTGAAAGGACAGGTGGCTCCATCCCGGTAGAGGTGGGCCTGGGTTCCCGACGGCCCTCGACTGTTACTTTGTGGCGGAGCGACAGGGCAGGTTGAGACCACCTAGGAGACAGGTGGGCCTGGCCCTGTTCGGCGTTCGCGGATACTTAACACGCTTAACGAGATCTTGGTATTTGATCTGAGTCGGCTACGAGCCTATACGCACTAACCATCTACGTGGGAGTAGTTATGGGTATCCCGACGTCGTGGTATCAGCCGAAGCACTTCAGACGTCAGCGACGGAGCGGCGCGCGCCGGATTGGACTGGAACGCCTGCTAGGCTAGGTCTGCTTCCGGCCACCCACGCAACGTGCAGGTGTGCTCAGGGTGATGGGCCCAGACCCCTGCGCGCTTAGGTTTAGACCGGCGTGCTGGCCTCTCTGTTGTGCCTAGGTGGGGCTGCGACGTGTTGATCTTTCGCGGCCGGGCATGACCCAGGAAAGTGTGTCTGGCCAAATGGGATCAAGCGTGTTGGGTTATGTGGTGCACCCCTGCAGGGAAGTTAATCTATTCGAATAGCCGTGATCTTCGGTAACAGGACGACTTGGAGTTGTACCTTGACCTTATGACAACTAGAACCGGATACTTAATAAAACACACCCTTCCAAGTTCCACAGACAACCCGGTGATCGCTTTTCCGCAGGGCGACGAGGAGTGGATCGCCGGGTAGGATTATGCTATGCGATGCGACTGGAGATGCGCTTGGAGATGCTACCTGGATATGCTACTTGGAGATGCTACTTGGAGGACTTCAATCTACTCTCTTCTACATGCTGCAAGACGGAGGCTGCCAGAAGCGTAGTCTTCGACAGGATTAGCTATCCCCCTCTTATTCTGGCATTCTGCAGTTCAGTCCACTGATATGGCCTCTTTACACATATACCCATGCATATGTAGTGTAGCTCCTTGCTTGCGAGTACTTTGGATGAGTACTCACGGTTGCTTTCTCCCCCCTTTTTCCCCTTTCCTTTCTTTCTGGTTGTCGCAACCAGATGCTGGAGTCCAGGAGCCAGGAGCCAGCGTCGACGACGACTACTACATTGGAGGTGCCTACTACTACGTGCAGGCTGACGACGACGACCAGGAGTAGTTAGGAGGATCCCAGGCAGGAGGCCTGCGCCTCTTTCGATCTGTATCCCAGTTTGTGCTAGCCATCTTATGGCAACTTGTTTAACTTATGTCTGTACTCAGATATTGTTGCTTCCGCTGACTCGTCTATGATCAAGCACTTGTATTCGAGCCCTCGAGGCCCCTGGCTTGTATTATGATGCTTGTATGACTTATTTTATTTGTAGAGTTGTGTTGTGATATCTTCCCGTGAGTCCCTGATCTTGATCGTACACATTTGCGTGCATGATTAGTGTACGATTGAATCGGGGGCGTCACAAGTTGGTATCAGAGCCGACTGCCTGTAGGAATCCCCCTTTCCAACTCCTTGGCCGAAGTCGAGTCTAGTCGTTGAAAAACTTTTACTAACATGGCTGTGTGGCCCATGGGCCCACGTCGCCATCGGGAGGTATTAGGATCTTTTATTCCTCGACCTTTACTCTGGGATTCTGAACCCTCTTCTATTCGGGTTAAACGATTTTTACTAAAAACTAACTTTAGGTTCTCGAAAATACTTTCTCCCGGAGAGCCCCTTCAGTCCAGATGGTCACCGACTGCACCAGAAGATTTCGAAGATACTCTTTGATATTCTCTCGAGACTTTGTGCCCATCACTTTTGCTATTCCCGACCACCGATAAATCCTTATGGATAACTACTTACACTTGCCATTCTTACGATCATTCCCCATTGTTCTTGTTATTACAAGATACCCGAAGTTTTCTCTATTGTTCCGAGAATACTTCGTGCCTACTGCCTAGCAGTTCTTTGCCACATGAATACCCCTTCAAATAAATCGCCGCACTTGTCAAGTATCCGCTCATCCCCAGTTGTTCATGAGTTTCACAAAAGTCTTCAAAATACTATTCAATCTTTCGAAAATCCTCTGGAGCCTTTGGCTCTTGAAATTCTTGTTTGCTCGCATTATGGTTAATCCCATAAGTCTCGTAGTCTTAATGACATTCCTTGTCATTATCATTTTGAGTCTGTTGACTCAATATGTTTGCGAATGCACGCAATCATCATTGATCCTTATAAATTACTTCTCCGGCTAAGCTGCCATTCTTTTAACTGGAATTGGTTCTCGACCAATCCAATTGTCATTGATTGTACCCTAAGGCTATTCAACTTATCCATCCCTACTCAGAGCATTGCTTCTGATCCCTTGATTTGGAAATCATAATTCCTTTGCATTTCACAATTGAGTTAGTCAGTTGTTTCTATAATCTGATCTCCTTGCAATCTTCTTCCTCTAGTTGAGTACCGATGCTCACGTCAGATCCCTTGTGGACCACCAGATCCTTTGTTGGATTTTATCTGACAACGCCCTTCATATTCAATAACCTTGTGAGCCTTTCCTCTGATACATAATGCCTTTGGTAAATTGTATCCTCTGCTTTCTCAACCATGCTCTGCCTTTGAGCTTGAGTTAATTACTTCTGAAGATTTGGTATATGATTCTAAGATGCCCCAATGGGTTGAACCTATGCCTTCCTTAATAGGTGTGAACTCGAAAGTTTTCACGAGTCGTACTCTTCTGGTATTTTGCCAGATAAAATTTCAAAACTACAACTTCATTGAGCGCGAGAAGTGAATGAAAGGTTGTGCATTGGAGAAGTGGGAGTCAACCTTGAACTTGTGTTCATGCCCATGGACACGATGTAGATCTTATCATTAAAGCTTCTCTTAAATGAATTATTCCTTGGTATAAGTTCATCTTATATCTAGGATCTGGCCTTCTGCAATCGTGGTTCCGACCATGATTGTTCTTCTTTGATCTCTTTTCTCGGACAAGTTAAAACAATTGTCTTCTATGGATCAATACACCAGTCCAACATTTACTTTGATCTGTCGTCGAGTATTACCCCCCTGGTATCTCGAGATTATCATGGAACTGCATAACTTTTTATGAGTTCTTCATCAAGTGCTACCTTCCCACCGATTCCAATTTTTTGTGGGCTCTGAGTTACTGAACACTCAAAGACACCGATAACTGAACCGAGTCCGCTTTTCGGTTCAACAACTCTTCAGTAAGCTTCTATAAGTACGAGTTGGTACCCGATCACGCCATTCCTAGCCTGTTTGGCTATATCATTGTCGTGACGATTCTAACTGTGCTACCTGGTCCTTATTCTCGGAGCACCAATTTTCGACGATGAACTAACCTTATGTCGATCCTCATCGTCATATCATTTCGCCTTGAACAACAAGCTTGGTTTCGAGTTTGTGTCGTAACTGTGGTTCCAATAACCTCTTGCTCATCATTCCTTTGACTTGATGTCGTCGCTGATTGACTACATCTGCATGAAATCTCTCGACAATTGTGTCGTGATCATCATCCCTTATGAGCTCTTCCAGGAATTCAATTGAATTCATGATGGGTAATACCATCCTTGCCCCTCGATGATTCCTGTTCTCATCGACTACTTTATTGCCTTTCGTTCAACACAACTTGTTCGTGTTTTGTGTAAACCTTGAGATCACTGCTACCCAGCAGTTGATCTTCCTTACCTCGGAAGTATTACCATCTCTTTTTGTCAAGAATGTGGTGAGAATTTCACCACCTCTTAATAATTCTTGATATCATAATACTACTTGCCATCTTTGTTCATTCCTTGGTCCCCGTATTGTTTTCAACCGGAATACCGACAATGGAGCTATGACGTGTGAATTCAAAACTTCTAGCAACCCTATTGCTTTGAAGTGAATGGGCGATAGTTCATTCTAAGTCCTTCGCTAATTGAATCACCATTCTGACATTGGTCGTGCAACCCAACCCATATTTCGGGTGCACCTTTCAACCAATGTTTAATTGTGTATGTTTTCCTCGAGCATACTTCCCTATATCATTTGATCTGACAAATGTTATCTCCTTGTTCACTTAATGGTGGAAATCCATCTTTTGGGAATCTCGGTGAATTGCCGTTGAGTTCACCAGACACCTCCTTGTCCTCTCCTTGGGTTAATGATGAACTCTTGTTAACGGAAGTCACTTCATAGTTCATTTCCCGAGAATCTTTCAGTGTCATCCCGTCAATTGGTGTTGCACCTTTCTTCTCAGGCATCCTGAGCCTGAGGTATCCTGACACCAATCATACCTGAATCTCCGTCAGATATGATGGTTAGGACAACTTTCCAAGAGTTATGATATTGATCCTTTGATGACCCAGTAACATGATGTCATGCCTAGCACCCCCCCCCCCCGGCTGGAGGACCTATCATTATAGATTCCTTTTCAGCAAGGTTATCCATTCACCCATGAGGAAATTGTAAGACTTATTCTACAAGTTGTTCCTGATGGATCCTTCGTGTTTCCAGAGTCTGATCTTCACATGAAGACCATGTCAATGCTATCTCGAAGCATGTCTATGGTACTCCAATTTTCAACAAGAACATTTGAAACCCAATGTTAAATGTTTCCTGCCCAATTATCCAAACACCGTTGAATGGGTAATGTCATGAAAATTTCTCTTCCCTTTCCTAAAGGGGTTTTCTACGCTATATCCCGTCATGAATATCATGCGTTGCTTGCCCTTGGGAAGGATATACCCCCTGATATATGTGTTTAAACACATTTTCCTTTTCATTGTTCTGTTTAATCTGATAATCTTATTTTCCTTTCCATTGGTTGGTTTAACCTTTCTTGAGGTCTATATAATCTAAGCAGTATTATTCTCCTGCTTATGTAAACACCTCGGTGTACAACTCTGTCAGTAAGGCCCTGTTGAAATTGTCGATAGCATTCCGGTCACCACCGATGGACGAGAACTCTGCCTATTGGTCCGCCTCGTTCAATGAGCAGGAAAATGGTTCTCTTCGTCCCTCGCCCCTGGTACCGACATTGTGCCGACATAACTGATAGGCTACCCTCTGACATGCCTTGCTATTGTGACCGTGCGAGATGTCACCGCTCCTATTTTTAACCCACATGGTGGGCCCATAACCCACAGTTCCACAGGATCGAAACCTGACTCTCCTGTACACCCCCTGTTCCCAAAGTTATTCCTCACGCGTGGCCTCGTGTGTAATTCATGAGCCACCTTCTGATGAGATCATCAATTTGGTATCAGACGCAATACTTATTCCCATTGCTCTGAACCCCTTTCACACTTCGCTTCAGGCAACGAACGATTACCTATGCGCTTGAAACTTCTATTTTGCACCTTCTTGCTATGCTCTCGATATTGTCTTAAATTTCAATTCGAGAGTTACTTTCCGCCACCTTCCTCGTTGTTGTCTACCAGATAATCTACCCTGCAGAGATCCATTCTTCGGTATACCCCCTTAATCTTTCGTTAGTACGATGAAATTCCCGAAGAAAGGATGATGACTTCATCATGATGACCTGAAGCAGAGAAAGGAAGACATCAATATAATGGGTCGACCTCTTCGAGAAGAGCAACCAAGACTGAGAAGATCCGTTAGCATTTCGTAATTAGATCCCTCCCCCCTTACTCCTGCTCCTAAATCTCGGGACGAGATTTCTTGTAGTGGAGGAGAATTGTGACGCCCGGATAATCAAGCTACAGTAACCTCTGCTAATGACACCACATCACCTCCGTTACTGTCGCTAATCTCGCGTTAGTTCGAAAACGATTCAAATTCAAATTTGAGATTTAGGCGAACAACAAAAGTTTTCAAACATTAAAACTAAAATGTCCAAAATGTGTCAAATAAATCATGGGTAATACTAGTGGAGAAATCACAAATTTTATAAAATGTTTAAAGGCTCTAAACTAATTAAAATACCAGCTATAACAATTAATTAAATGCCTTTTAAAAATAATAATAATACAAACTATTTTAATTAGGTGTCAAACTTTTGGGGCAGTAGAATAAATTATAACATTAAATTAGGAGTTGTACTTATATTTTATAAAACAGAAATTAAAAGAAAATAGATAAAGAAAAGAAAACAGAAAACAAAGCAAAAAAAAGGAGAAAGCAAACCACCCCCCCCCCACACTGGGCTTCGGCCCAGCAGGCCACAACCCCCCACTGGGCCAACCCACCAGGCCGGCCCACCCCACTCCCCATAACCCCCCCTCGACCGAAACCCTAAATCCCCACACCCCCACTCCTCTCTCCCCCTTCCCACGACCCCTCGTCCCTTCCCCGATCCAGATCGGGATCGGGACGAACCCCCACCCC
>NC_057794.1:34584715-34585427 GCF_018294505.1 Triticum aestivum
CCCACCCCCTCGACGCTCGAAACCCCCTCGCCCGCGACCGCGCGAGCCCCGCCGTGGCCGCGCACGCCGGCGCCCCTCCTCCCGGACTCGTCCGCGCCCCTCCTCTCCCTTGCGCGGCGCCCACCTGAAGTCGTGCCCTCGTCCCCGTCGCCTCAACCACGCCTCCCTCGCCGGACCACCTCGCCGGCCTGCTTCCTCTCCCCCGCCGGACTGCCTCCTCTTCGCCGCCTCGTCTCCGACTTCCTCCTCAACCCCCGTTGCCGGAACCCCTACACCACACCGTGAGCTGCCCCCTATTCCCCTCTGTTCCCGCGGTCACCGCGCCCGGCTACCACTTCGCCCATGCCCAAGAACATCGTCGCCGTGCCTGCTGTCCCGCACCTGCGCGCCCCCGCGCTCGCCTGCGGCCACGATGGCCCCCGCTGCAGCTCCCTGCGTCCCATGCCTCTGCTCTACACGCCGCTCACCCGCGCGTGCGCGGCCTCGCCTCACCGGCGATGCAGCCTCGCTGGTCCGCGCCCCCTGACCACCAGTCGCGCCGGCCCCCTTCCTTCCCCACTGGCCGCGTTGGGCGCCGGCGCCCACACGCCCGCTCCGGCCCCATTCCGGCCTTGCCTCGTTACCGGGCAGGGCTGCGGCTTCGCCCGCACCCGCCTGCCTGTATGCCCGTTAAGGCCCTGTGCCTATGACCAGTGGGCCCCAGTCCCAGAAC
>NC_057794.1:34585437-34606336 GCF_018294505.1 Triticum aestivum
TCCCGGAGCGCCTTCGCTGGACCTCCCCGCCGGAATGCCTCCCCACCGTCGCTCGTCCCCATCCTCCTCCTCGCCGGACGCCATCGAGCCACGCCGCCCCTTCCCTGCATCGAACGTGAGCACCGCCCCGTGCTCCCTCTCCCCCCGTACTGAACGCGTCGCACTCGTCGTGGCCCTACTCGGCGTCCTTGCCTCCACCCACGCCCACGAGCGCTCGCGCTCGTCGCGCTCACCGCGGCCTTGTCCCGCCCGCGCCCATACATCGCGCCTACACGCCGCTCACCCGCGTGTGCGTGGCCTCGCCTCACCGGCGATGCAGCCTCGCTGGTCCGCGCCCCCTGACCACCAGTCGCGCCGGCCCCCTTCCTTCCCCACTGGCCGCGTCGAGCGCCGGCGCCCACGCGCCCGCTCCGGCCCCATTCCGGCCTTGCCTCGTTACCGGGCAGGGCTGCGGCTTCGCCCGCACCCGCCTACCTGTATGCCCGTTAAGGCCCTGTGCCTATGACCAGTGGGCCCCAATCCCAGAACGTTTTGTTAAAAAAAAGGAATTAAAAATAATATATAAAATAAATAAAATAAATAAATAGATAATAATAATTTAATTAATTAATTAATTAAGGAATAAATTAAGTTAATTAATCATAATTACATTAACCTAACTAACTAATTAGTTTAATTAAACAGTAGTTAGATTAGTTAAACACTAATTAGACTAAACAGTCAATGACTAGTGGGACCCACACGTCAGTTGACCAGTCAACACCTCTGTTGACTGCTGACGTCATGCTGACGTCATGATGACGTCAGCAAATACTGTTTTGGATAATGTTGAATTTAAATAATTAATTAAATTCCAGAAATTAATAAAATCTTTAGAAAATCATATCTTTTAATCCGTAACTCGGATTAAAATATTTTCAACATGAAAGTTGCTCAGAACGATGAGACGATTCCGGATACGCAGTCCGTTCGTCCGCCACACACCCCTAACCTATCGAACTCGCAACTTTCCCCCTCCGGTTCATCTGTCCGAAAACGCGAAACACCGGGAATACTTTCCCGGATGTTTCCCCCCTTCGTCGGTATCACCTACTACCGCGATTGGGCACACCTAGCATCGTTACTCGTCATGTCATGCATCGATATGCATTTGTTTGCATTGTATTCATTGTTTCTTCCCCCTCTTCTCTCCGGTAGACTACGAGACCGACGCTGCCGCTGCCCAGTTCGACTACGGAGTTGACGACCCCTCCTTCTTACCAGAGCAACCAGGCAAGCCCCCCCCCTTGATCACCAGATATCGCCTATTCTCCTCTATACTGCTTGCATTAGAGTAGTGTAGCATGTTACTGCTTTCGTTAATCCTATTCTGATGCATAGCCTAACATTGTCGCTACATCTGTTGATACCTTACCTGCAATCCTAAATGCTTAGTATAGGATGCTAGTTTATCATCATTGGCCCTACATTCTTGTCAGTATGCCTTGCTATACTATCGGGCTGTGATCACTTGGGAGGTGATCACGGGTATATACTATACATACATACATACTATACAGATGGTGACTAAAGTCGGGTCAGCTCATTGAGTACCCGCAAGTGATTCTGACGAGGGGGCTGAAAGGACAGGTGGCTCCATCCCGGTAGAGGTGGGCCTGGGTTCCCGACGGCCCTCGACTGTTACTTTGTGGCGGAGCGACAGGGCAGGTTGAGACCACCTAGGAGACAGGTGGGCCTGGCCCTGTTCGGCGTTCGCGGATACTTAACACGCTTAACGAGATCTTGGTATTTGATCTGAGTCGGCTACGAGCCTATACGCACTAACCATCTACGTGGGAGTAGTTATGGGTATCCCGACGTCGTGGTATCAGCCGAAGCACTTCAGACGTCAGCGACGGAGCGGCGCGCGCCGGATTGGACTGGAACGCCTGCTAGGCTAGGTCTGCTTCTGGCCGCCCACGCAACATGCAGGTGTGCTCAGGGTGATGGGCCCAGACCCCTGCGCGCTTAGGTTTAGACCGGCGTGCTGGCCTCTCTGTTCTGCCTAGGTGGGGCTGCGACGTGTTGATCTTTCGCGGTCGGGCATGACCCAGGAAAGTGTGTCCGGCCAAATGGAATCAAGCGTGTTGGGTTATGTGGTGCACCCCTGCAGGGAAGTTAATCTATTCGAATAGTCGTGATCTTCGGTAACAGGACGACTTGGAGTTGTACCTTGACCTTATGACAACTAGAACCGGATACTTAATAAAACACACCCTTCCAAGTTCCACAGACAACCCGGTGATCGCTTTTCCGCAGGGCGACGAGGAGAGGATCGCCGGGTAGGATTATGCTATGCGATGCGACTGGAGATGCGCTTGGAGATGCTACCTGGATATGCTACTTGGAGATGCTACTTGGAGGACTTCAATCTACTCTCTTCTACATGCTGCAAGACGGAGGCTGCCAGAAGCGTAGTCTTCGACAGGATTAGCTATCCCCCTCTTATTCTGGCATTCTGCAGTTCAGTCCACTGATATGGCCTCTTTACACATATACCCATGCATATGTAGTGTAGCTCCTTGCTTGCGAGTACTTTGGATGAGTACTCACGGTTGCTTTCTCCCCCCTTTTTCCCCTTTCCTTTCTTTCTGGTTGTCGCAACCAGATGCTGGAGTCCAGGAGCCAGGAGCCAGCGTCGACGACGACTACTACATTGGAGGTGCCTACTACTACGTGCAGGCTGACGACGACGACCAGGAGTAGTTAGGAGGATCTCAGGCAGGAGGCCTGCGCCTCTTTTGATCTGTATCCCAGTTTGTGCTAGCCATCTTATGGCAACTTGTTTAACTTATGTCTGTACTCAGATATTGTTGCTTCCGCTGACTCGTCTATGATCGAGCACTTGTATTCGAGCCCTCGAGGCCCCTGGCTTGTATTATGATGCTTGTATGACTTATTTTATTTGTAGAGTTGTGTTGTGATATCTTCCCGTGAGTCCCTGATCTTGATCGTACACATTTGCGTGCATGATTAGTGTATGATTGAATCGGGGGCGTCACAGGGAAGAAGCAAAATCATCAATCCGATCTCATCGTAGGTCGAAATACCCCTCTGTCTGTGTGGGAGGATACCGTTCCAGTAGTTTAATGCAAAGTGGCAGTCCCAGAACAGGTGAATTAAAGTTTCTTGGGTTCTGTCCAAGCAAAGAGCGCACTTGTAGTCCGGCAGATGCATGTTTTTTCTGTGTAGCAGATTCCTTGTACTAACTCTGTCATAGAGTAGCATCCAGAAGAAAATCTTGTGCCTTAGTCTGCAATTCGACTTCCATAGTTGTTTGAAGATGAAGTGAGCTCCATTCTTGTCAAACCTATTTTTGTACATTTTCATAGCAGAGAAGTTTGGTGAGGCCCAGTTATATCTCCACTTATCAGAGTCATCAGTGAGAGTCAGACCATGCAGTTGATCTTGAAGGATGTTGAATTGGTTAAAAGCCTGTTGTGAGAGAGGTCAGTGGAAGCAGTTCTCCGGTGCTTGTTGCTCATGTATCTGGTTCAGTGTGATATCTTTGTTGATGACAAAAGAATAGAGCTCAAGCATCTTTTGATGAAGTGGTAGGTCTGACCAATTATCATGCCAAAACAGAATAGTCTCCCCCTTTCCTGGTATACATCTAGAATACTTCTTGTATTCAGGCAAAGTCTGCAGAATGCCTTTCCACCAGAATGAGCCCACCAATGAATTACTTGGCAGACCATCTTGATAATATGTTTCCCATAAAATCCTGAACCAAGGTGTGTCATCTTTGTTGAAGAATTTGTGCAAGAATTTCATGAGAAGGGCCTGATTATGCTTATATAAATCAAGAACTCCCAGGCCACCATGAGATTTGGGCTGACAAACTTTATCCCATGAAACCATAACCATTCCTCTATCCTGGGTACCAAATTTCCTCCAAAAACAGTTCATAGGATAAGAATTAATCTGCTTGACCACTGTTTTAGGGATCCAAAGTATGCACATGAAAAAAGTGGGCATACTGGTAAAGACAGATTTGATGAGGGTCAATTTGTCACCAGTTGATAGCAAGGTAGAGCAACTCAATAGCCCTGATTCGATCCTTTGTAACATAGGGAGAAAATCCACAATCTTGGGCTTAGAATGACACAAAGGAAGACCCAGATATTTGTGTGGCAAAGTCCCAATCTGACAGCCCAATAACTGTGAAAGTGTGTCCATCTTGTCCATGGGGGTGTTAATTGCAATGAGAGTTGACTTTGAGTAGTTCACTTTGAGCCCAGTGTATGCAGCATAATGGAGTAGAAGGTTTTTGATATGTTCCATCTGCCTACTATCAACATTGGCCACCAAAATAGTGTCATCAGCATACTGAATGATAGGGTAGTCAGGGCATGAATGATGGAACAATGGAGATTGTATTAAATTGTTGTGCATGGCTTCATTCATCATGGATTGAAGAAGATCAGCAGCAATCACAAAGACGAGTGGTGATAATGGATCACCTTGTCTAACACCCTTCTTACAGAGAAACTGTTTACCTGGAACTCCATTGAGAAGTATACTGAGGAAAACCCAGACCCATAGATCATTTGTATCCAGTGAATCCACCTTGGACCAAAACCCTTAGCTCTCATAATCTGTATGATGGCCTCATGATTAAGCATGTCAAATGCCTTCTCAAAGTCAAGCTTCAATAGGACCAATTCTTTTTTACTGTGGAAGCATTGGTGGATATATTCATAAGACCATGCAAGGCAATCCTGGATGCATCTTTTGTTTAAGAAACCATACTGGTTGGTGTGGACCAATTTGAGGATAACTTTCTGTAGTCTATTTTCCAACAACTTGGTAATGATCCTGAGTGTGCAGTTGAGCAAGGAGATGGGTCCAAAATCTGATGGTCTAGAAGCAGCATCAATTTTGGGGATGAGGGTGATAAAGGAATAATTGATGCTTTGAATATTGACATTGCCATGGTAGAAATCATGAATGAGCCTGTAAAAATCCACTGCAACAATATCCCAACATGTCTTAAGGAAAGCAGCATTAAAACCATCTGGCCCAGGTGACTTGTCTGATGGCATATGGCTGACCACCTCATCAATCTCATTGTTGGTGAATGGGATTTCTAGCTCTGCTAAATCAACTGAAGGATGCAGAAGCTCATGAAGGTTGAGGGGATTTTCAGAAGGTATTTTTTTGCCCAACCTATCTTTGTAAGCTCTGAACAGGATGGCAGCCTTGGCCTGGTGATCATGAAATTCATTATCAGGTTCATCTATGAGCATAGCAATACAATTATTTCTGTGTTTAATAGTGGCCTTGGCTTGAAAATATTTAGTATTAGCCTCCCCCATCTGAATTTGCATAATGGTAGCTCTCTGTTTCCAATAAATTCCTTGATGATCAAGTAGCTGAGCAATATGATCCTTAAGGATTCTCCTCCCATTTGTTTCCTGTGTGGTAAGTGGCCTAAATTCTTCAAAATGATCATAGCAGAGGATAAGGAAAATTGTATCTGCAATAGTGCTCTTTAGGTCTGAGAGTTGTCTGGCCCAAATCTTAAGTCCATTTCTTAATCTCTTGAATTTGGCTGCAATAATTTTAGCACTATCCACTTCATTCACATCTTGTGACCAGATAGATTTGACCACCTCTTTAAACTGGGGATGTTTGATCCAGAAATTTTCAAATCTGAAGATGTTGGATCTAGGGATAGAAGAGCCAATTTTTATGTTGATGGGCACATGATCAGAGGTAGTCTTGGCCAATGGATAAGCAAGTGTGGAAGGATATTATAAGGTCCATGATTCTGAGGTAAAACACCAATCCAACTTTTCCAACAGGGGAGCATCTTGCATGTTGCTACAAGTATAGTTCCTGCCCTTAAGGGGAACTTCAATCAAAGCTTGGTGATTAATGGCCCCACTAAAAGTGAGCATGTCCTCAATGCAACCTTCCCCTCTATTCCTGTTATGTGGATATCTGATATAGTTAAAGTCCCCCAAAATAATCCAACTCCTATCAGCTGCAATGTGAAAGTTTTTAAACCAGTCAATGAAAAGCTGCCTCTCTTGTGAATCACAGGGACCATAAACATTGGTGAGAATCCATTGTTCCCCATTGTGCTTAGAGGTGAATTGGATAGAGAGAGCATAATTGTTGCTATGAGTAACCTGACCCCCAAAGATATGCTCATTCCATGCAACAAGCATACCAGCTGTAGCTCCCATAGAGGGAAGATATTCAAATTTACCAATCCTCCTGGGACAGAAATTCTTGAGATAGGAACTGTCAAAAGTCTCTCTTTTAGTTTCCTAAAGACATAGAATAGCACATTGTGACTCCTCAATTTTGTTATTAATAGCAGTCCATTTCTTGGGGTCATTAATGCCTCTGATATTCCAATTTAGGTTATTCCATTCTCTGTTCATGATGGGTAGTAGTGCAGAACTTTCACAGAAATATGCGGGGAGCCTCTCAAACAGTCACACATAGGAGAGAGTTGCAACTTATACAGATAAAAGTATGGCCCCTTATCCACAGGCCCCCAAAAGAACAGTACGGTTCCAAAGTTCTTACAGATACATATGGCAGCAGATATGAGAAGTCTATTACAAGAATATGTCGCAAACAGCACCAACTGGATACCAGCTCTAGTAGCCAACTCAGCACCCAAAATACTACTACTGATAAAATGAGGGAATGGAATTATATCCATTTCTTCCCAGGCTCCTTGGAGTTCTTGCTTCCCTCCTGCAGAGAGCATGCACCTTTGGATTTCTTGGGCCTCTTGGATAGGATTTCTTCAGTGGTGTCTTTGTTAGTAACCTTGCAGAAAGAGGTATTCAGACTTTTAACCACTTTAGCAGAGATAGTGGGTGGTTTAGTAAAACAAGCAAGGCAATCTTTGTCCAAACATACTGATTGTTTATAGCCCTTAGCTAACTTTAGGAGTCTACAGCTTCTCCTTACCTCGGTCTCAACCAGTGGGATTTTGTCCTTCCTCTTTTTCTTGTTCTGCAGCCCTGAAGTGGAGGAAGCAGAAGTCACTTCGGTTGGGTCAGCTTCTGTAGAGGTGGCCTGCTCAGAAAGTAATGAAGAGCCGGTGAGATTGATATGATTCGGGCACTTGTCAATGATAACAAAAGGTAGAGAGGTAGGACAAGTGGATCCTTGCACAATGATAGTCCATACTTTGGAGTTAACAAAACTCTTGGCCCAATCAAACTTTTCTGCTGATAAGAAATTTACTGCCAAAAAATTAACCCAGAGAGATGGAACCTAAATAATTTCCTTGCTGTGATGAGATGGAGCAAAGTGGGTTTTCCAAATCTTAGCACCTGCAGATCCAAGAAGATCCACCTCTGTCTGAATTGTAGTGACAGTGACCTGTGATGCACCCTCAACAGTCTTGTCAGTCATATGGACTATCCCTGAGCAGATAGTATGAGCCTGGTTAATATACAAAGGAACAGGGAAACCAGGTGGAGTAGATAGACCTTCAGAAATCTCACCTGTAGTTTCCTGTGGGAGGATGACTCTCTCAACTTCATAATCATGTGCCTGGCTGATCATAGGTGCAGTTGCATCAGCAGTAACCAATTCTGAGGGAATAGGAATGGGATCAGTGGCAGGTGCAGCCTATTTTGTACCCTGAGGTGAAATCTCCTTGATCAGTGCCAACTTAACAGAAGTTTGAAATTCTAAATGCATGGGATCCAAAGATCCGTCCTCTTGTACAGTCCTTTCTTTCATAAAAATAAGATCAGAGCTTTGGTGAATGATAGGTTGTCTCAACATAGCAGGATGCTCAACTTCCACCACAGGCTCAAGTTGTTGAAGCGTAGCATGGTGTGCAGGCATCTGTGGCAATGGGCCAGACCCATTGGGCTCAAGTGCCACCTTCAAATCTGGAACCCCAATCAATACTGGCGCCAAAGGACCATTGGCTGATTCTGAAGAATTAGCTGAGTGATCAACAGGACCATCTAAAACAGTAATACTGCTATTGACATTTCCTTCCACTGCAGGTGAATCGTCAAAGGTTCCATAATGTCATTGAGAGCCAAGAATTCACCCTGGTACAGTTCTTGGTCAATGGGCATAGCCCAATGGCCCCAACCAGGCATGGGGGCCTCCTCTACCTCCTCAGCTTCAGGGTCTTCCATTGCTTGGTCATTGAGGGAGTCCTGGATTAGGGTGTCTTCGGACAGCCAGACTATATCCTTTGGCCGGACTGTTAGACTATGAAGATACAAGATTGAAGACTTCGTCTCGTGTCCGAATGGGACTCTACTTGGCGTGGAAGGCAAGCTAGGCAATACGGATATGTATATCTCCTCCTTTGTAACCGACCTTGTGTAACCCTAGCCCCCTCCAGTGTCTATATAAACTGGAGGGTTTTAGTCCGTAGGACAACATACAATCATACCATAGGCTAGCTTCTAGGGTTTAGCCTCTCTGATCTCGTGGTAGATCAACTCTTGTAATACTCATATCATCAAGAATAAATCAAGCAGGACGTAGGGTTTTACCTCCATCAAGAGGGCCCGAACCTTGGTAAAACATCGTGTTCCCTGCTTCCTGTAACCATCCGCCTTAGACGCACAGTTCAGGACCCCCTACCCGAGATCCGCCGGTTTTGACACCGACATTGGTGCTTTCATTAAGAGTTACTCTATGTCGTCGCCGTTAAGCTTGATGGCTCCTACGATCATCAATAGCGATGCGGTCCAGGGTGAGACTTTTCTCCCCAGACAGATCTTTGTGTTCGGCGGCTTCACACTGCGGGCCAACTCGCTTGGCCATCTGGAGCAGATCGAAAGTTATGCCCCTGGCCACCAGGTCAGGTTTGGAAGCTTAAACTACATGGCCGACATCCGCGGAGACTTGATCTTCGACGGATTCGAGCCCCTGCCTTGTGCGTCGCGCGGTCATGATGAGTACGGTTTTGCTCTATCATCAGACCGTATTCAGGAGATCGCACCGGCAGCCACTTCGAGCCTCAATTCGGAGCCAGTTGCGCCATCCATGGACGGGTGGATGGACCCCGTCACGGAGGTCGTACCCTCAGCGGCGATCGAGCCGAATATCGACCTTACCCTTCATGAGAGCCGTGTTGCCAAACTGTCGGACCCTTCTCCGGCCACGGACTCCGAACCGCCTGCGCCCGTGCCTATCGAATCCGATTGGGCGCCGATCATGGAGTTTTCCTCCGCGGATATTTTCCAGCACTCGCCCTTCGGTGACATACTGAACCCATTAAGGTTTCTCTCCTTGTCAGGAGGATCTTGGCCGAACTACGTCCGGCAGGATTGGGATGCGGATGACGAAGAAATTCGCTGTCCACCCACCACCTACTTAGTAGCCACTGTCGATGACTTAACCGACACGCTCGACTTTGACTCCGAAGACATCGACGGTATGGACGACGATGTAGGAGTCGAAGAGGAACCACTGCCCACAGGGCACCGGACGCCCACTTCACCACATGACGTATACATGGTGGACACACCCAAAGAAAATAACAACGAGGAACGGAAGGACGCAGCGACGGGTGGTTCCCTCGCACAGCAGTCAAAGCGGCGGCGTAAACGCCGCCCCAAATCCCGCCCCGGCAGAAATAACGATCACATAGACCCAGTGTTAGAGCAGGGTGAACCATTGGCCGACCACGGTAACACGGAAGATCAAGCCGAACAACCCAACCCCGTCAAAGATAATAGTCCGGACGACATCACACCGGACAGGCGGAGGAGCAACATAATGCCCACCAAAGGCTTGTTGCCACGGCAAGGAGTCTGAAAAAACAGAAGCAAAGGCTCAAGGCTGCACAAGACACTCAAAATCAAATGGAGTGAAGTACTCAACACAGCAGCGAAGTACGGCAGTAATCGCCACACCAAGAGCTACCTGAAGGGGAAGTTGCTACCTGAATTCGATGAGGAGGCCTTAGATCCCCCGCAATCAAAAATTAAAATTGCCATACGGCCGGATAGACGACCTCACGGCCAACATAAAGCGGCGAACAACGTCGCACATAAGCCAATGCGTGACCCACGCGAGGGCTCGCATCAAAAGGACGGCGCAACCAGATCCATTTATGGACCACGCAAGCACGATCCAGCATACGATGCAATACAACAAACATCCGAACACCACGATACACCTAGATACAGGGGTGCCGCACACCCCCTATGTTTCACCAATGAGGTGCTGGACCATGAATTTCCAAAGGGATTCAAACCCGTAAACATAGAGGCATACGATGGAACAACAGACCCTGGGGTCTGGATTGAGGACTATATCCTCCATATCCATATGGCTCGAGGGGATGATCTCCATGCCATCAAGTACTTACCCCTCAAGCTCAAAGGGCCAGCTCGGCACTAGCTTAAAAGCCTCCCCGAAAGCTCCATTGGAAGCTGGGAAGAGCTCGAAGACGCCTTTTGGGCAAATTTTCAAGGGACATATGTCCGACCACCGGATGCAGACGATCTAAGTCATATAACTCAACAGCCCGGAGAGTCAGCCCGAAAGCTTTGGAACAGGTTTCTTACTAAAAAGAACCAAATAGTCGACTTTCCGGACGCTGAAGCATTGGCAGCCTTTAAGCACAGCGTCCGGGATGAATGGCTTGCCAGGCACCTCGGCCAAGAAAAGCCAAGAACAATGGCAGCATTAACAAGCCTAATGACCCGCTTTTGCACGGGCGAGGACAGCTGGTTAGCCCGGTGCAGCACCAGCGACCCAAGTACATCCGAAGTTAGAGATGGAAACGGGAAATCACGATGCAGCAAAAACAATAAGCGCCGGAATAAAGAAGACAACCCGAAGAGCACGGCGGTAAACGCCGGGTTCAGAAGATCTCGGCCAGGTCAGCAAAAGCCGCCCTCTAAAGGCGCCAGATATGAATTGTCCAGCTTAAACATAATTCTGGACCAAATATGTCAGATCCATACCACCCCTGATAAACCTGCAAATCATACCCACAGAGAATGTTGGGTCTTCAAGCAGTCCGGCAAGCTCAACACCAAACATAAGGGGCAGGATACACCAAGCGAAGACGAGGATGAGCCTCGCAACCAAAACACTGGGGAATAGAAGAAATTTCCACCAGAAGTCAAAACAGTAAACGTGTTACACGTGATAAAGGGGAGAACCAAAGCAGCACTCCCAGTCAAACATGCCCAAAGGCCTATCATCGCGGAGTTCTGCCACTGGCCGTCTCAACCGATCACCTTCGACCATCAGGATTACTCAGCAAGTATCGGAACGTAGGGTGGGCTGCCTTGGTATTAGATCCAATAATTGACGGATACCACTTCACACGAGTCCTGATGGACAGCGGCAGCAGCTTAAACCTGATATATCAGGACACAATTCGCAATATGGGGATAGACCCAACGAAAATTTGCCACAACAATACTACCTTTCGAGGAGTAACGCCAGGCCCAGGGGCTCATTGCACGGGCTCCCTGCTACTAGAGGTTATATTCGGCTTCCCCAATAACTTCCGTAGCGAAAATTTAACGTTCCACATTGCTCTATTCCAAGGTGGCTATCAAGCACTACTTGGACGCGAAGCTTTCGCTCGCTTTAATGCAATACCGCATTACGCTTCCCTCACACTTCAGATGCACGGTCCACATGGCATCATTACAGTAAATGGAAATATTGAGCGATCCTTGCGCGCCGAAGATAGTGCGGCTGCCTTGGCAGCCGCACACTAAAACGGCCTCAAGCCAGCCGCACACTAAAATGGCCTCACCAACTAAAGCATTCGATAGGTCGTCAAGACCACGAACACGGTTAGACGAGTCCGGCGCAGCTATATGAAATTCATACAGGTTTGATGGACACACCCCTATTACAAATACAAGGGGCTCAACGCACACAGATAAGTGGCAATTTTTACTCATCTTGAACTGTAGATGGTTTCTTTAAACCCACCTTTTTGCACGACAACTTTTCACCTAAGTTCCTCTCTTTTACAGATGACAATCGTGCTACACCCGGCCAGGATACGGCACAACGGAGACACAGGCGCAGACGTGCAGAAGGGACCCGTTCCAAGGTTTCTTTTTAGATTAAGACCCTGCATCAACCTTTTTTACTGTCTCTTGTTGATACACATCCCTCGGATTCTCAGTACAATTGTGAAGGATGCTGACGTCTTGGCATGTGGCCACGTCAGAACAATGCATGTACCTGGACACTAGGGGTGAAGGAAATATGCCCTAGAGGCAATAATAAAGTTATTATTTATTTCCTTATATCATGATAAATGTTTATTATTCATGCTAGAATTGTATTAACCGGAAACATAATACTTGTGTGAATACATAGACAAACAAAGTGTCACTAGTATGCCTCTACTTGACTAGCTCGTTAATCGAAGATGGTTATGTTTCCTAACCATAGATATGAGTTGTCATTTGATTAATGGGATCACATCATTAGGAGAATGATGTGATTGACATGACCCATTCCATTAGCTTAGCACCCGATCGTTTAGTATGCTGCTATTGCTTTCTTCATGACTTATACATGTTCCTATGACTATGAGATTATGCAACTCCTGTTTACCGGAGGAACACTTTGTGTGCTACCAAACGTCACAACGTAACTGGGTGATTATAAAGGTGCTCTACAGGTGTCTCCAAAGGTACATGTTGGGTTGGCGTATTTCGAGATTAGGATTTGTCGCTCCGATTGTCGGAGAGGTATCTCTGGGCCCTCTCGGTAATACACATCACTTAAGCCTTGCAAGCAATGCAACTAATAAGTTAGTTTCAAGATGATGTATTAAGGAACGAGTAAAGAGACTTGCCGGTAACGAGATTGAACTAGGTATCGAGATACCGACGATAGAATCTCGGGCAAGTAACATACTGATGACAAAGGGAACAACGTATGTTGTTATGCGGTCTGACCGATAAAGATCTTCGTAGAATATGTAGGAACCAATATGAGCATCCAGGTTCCTCTATTGGTTATTGACCGGAGACGTGTCTCGGTCATGTCTACATTGTTCTCGAACCCGTAGGGTCCGCACGCTTAATGTTACGATGACAGTTTCATTATGAGTTTATATATTTTGATGTACCGAACGTTGTTCGGAGTCCCGGATGTGATCACGGACTTGACGAGGAGTCTCAAAATGGTCGAGACATAAAGATCGATATATTGCACGACTATATTTGGACACCGGAAAGGTTCAGGGTAAGATTGGGACAATACCGGATCACTGGGAGGTTATCGGAACCCCCGGGAGGTATATGGGCCTTATTGGGCCTTAGTGGAAAGGAGGGGAAAGGAGCAAGGGAGGGGGCGCCCCCCCCCCCCAAGCCCAATCCGAATTGGGAGGGGGGCCGGCCCCCCCTTTCCTTCCTCCCTCCTTCCTCTTCCTTCCCTCTCCTACTCCTAATAGGAAAAAGGGGAGTCCTACTCCCGGTGGGAGTTGGACTCCCCCCCTTGGGTGCGCCACCCTCCTTGGCCGGCCCCTCCTCCACTCCTTTATATACGGGGGCAGGGGCACCCTAGAGACAACAATTGATCATTGATCTCTTAGCCGTGTGTGGTGCCCCTCTCCATCATAATCCTCGATAATATTGTAGCGGTGCTTAGGCGAAACCCTGCAACGGTAGAACATCAAGATCGTCACCACACCGTCGTGCTGACGGAACTCATCCCCGACACTTTGCTGGATCGGAGTCCGGGGATCGTCATCGAGCTGACCGTGTGCAAAAACTCGGAGGTGCCGTAGTTTTGGTGCTTGATCGGTCGGGCCGTGAAGACGTACGACTACATCAACCGCGTTGTTATAACGCTTCCACTTCCGGTCTACGAGGGTACGTAGACAACACTCTCCCCTCTCGTTGCTGTGCATCACCATGATCTTATGTGTGCGTAGGAATTTTTTTGAAATTACTACGTTCCCCAACAAGGGGCTTCTTACAAAGGGCACTATTTAGGCCCAGTTTACACCACAAAGACCGAATACCTTAGGGAGTGTTCGGCGTCGCGAGTTTGGCCTTATATGCATCATCTCCGAATCACGTCTTGGGTCAAATGTTGGGTTTGCCCAGCTCCTGTGTTTTGCTGCCTTACGTTCCGCTCTATTGGCTAAGGCGGCACCAGGAGAACTACTGCGATTGTGCCCTGGTTCATCCGGATGAGCACCTCAGTAGAGAAAGCCGAAAACTGACTGTCATGATATAGCGCGAGATTGGTCGACCACTCGATGACCTATCAGAATCCTAGAATTTCTCCACCTTAACGAAGGGTCGTTTCTCAGCCGGGCATGTACGCACCCCGAACTCGGGTGAGTGCGGCGCCACCAGGGGCTATATAGTAGCCCCACTGTCAAACTCCTATGGCTAAGTGAAAGTCTTAAAGCATTATAGTCCGGTTGCCTAGTTCACTGCGCTCCCACCTCCTTAGTAGGACCAAGACGTTGGATTAAGTGTGAATACGCGTCTTCTGCGAACACCCCCGCATTATATGCGTGGGGGCTGAAGCCGACGACTGCAATCTTTCAGGTTATACACATGTATACATAAAACGACCGCACAGGAGGCATCACAATACTTTTGGGCAAAAGTATAAATACAGCCTTGATAAAACTAATAAAACATTGTTTTTACAATGGGAATACATGTCACTCAAACATAATATTTTTCGAGCACTGGGCCTCTATCAAACGAGCACCCTCAAGAACTTCTTCAAAATAGTGCTCGGCAGCCATTCGGCCTATGGCCGAACCTTGCACCGCAACAGTGGTAGCATCCATTTCCGCCCAGTATGCTTTGACATGGGCAAGGGCCATTCGTGAGCCTTCTATGCACGCCGACCTCTTCATCGCATTGATGCGCGTCACCGCATCAAGGAACTGCTGCACTAAGCTGAAATAGCTATTCGGCTTCGGTTTTTCCGGCCACAGATGATCTACAACGGACCTCATGGCAAGTCCGGACAATCTATTGAGTTCGGCCCATTCGGCAAGCTGATCAGTTAGTGGAAGCGGACGCTCTGGAACGTTAAACTGCGACCAGAATAGTTTGTCCACTTCACGATCTGTTTGATCTCGGAAGTATTCGACCGCATCAACAGCACTCGCCGTCAAATGCAGATATGCGTCTGCCGAACTCCATAGCCGATCCAGAGGGGTGTATCACGGATCTCCGAACTTTCTCCCTAGCAAAAAGGGCTTCCCAGCCACAATATCACTGGCTTCACGCAGCTCCTCCTTCTTCGCTCTCATGGCAGAGCGGGTGTCTTTGGTCGCCATCATGGCCTTTTCGAGGTCCGTCGCCTTCGCTCGGTTTTCTTCTTCAAGGACCTGACAACGGTCGGCAGTATCTTTTAACTCTATAGCCATCTTGGCCATTTTCTCTTTACTCTCGCAATGTGCGGCCTTCTCGGCTCTTAACTCTTTGGCCACCTTCAAAGCAGCCGCATTACTACTCCTTGCTTGTTCCTTGGCTCGGGCAAGTTCCGCCCGAAGGGTCTCCACGGTAGCAGCTCCATCTGCAGTCACAACATATTAAAGATACTGGCATCACGCTGCTCTTACTATGTGACATTCATCAGAAAATATCACTTACCCTGTGCCTCGTCAAGCCGCTTGTTAACAAGCTCGATGTCGGCATCCGCGCATCCAGTTGTCGCTTTAGTTCGGCAAACTCATGAGTCCGGCTAGCCACCGGAGCTTCCACCACCTGCACATAAAGGCGGTATGGTTATTACCTAGGACTACGATCCTCTATTTGCCACCGTTCTCGGTGACAACCAGAGTCTCAGGGGCTACTATCTACACCGGGCACACCTAAAAATGTGCGGTACCATCACAAAGGTATATCATTTTACGTACCTCAAAGCCCATTAGTAGATTCATAAAGGCGTCATGCAACCCGCTTTCGGTGGATGAAATCCTTTCCATCACTGTACCCATTAACGTACGGTGTTATTCCGAGATGGTCGGTCGCTTCAGCCGATCCCTTAGTGCGTCTGACCGCATACCAGACGGCGTCGGACTCTTTTATCTACCCTCTTCAAGAGCCGGAAGCTGGGGTCTTCGGGTGACTATGGGATTATCTTCTAGCCTCACCGGATCCGAAGAGGCCCTCTGTGACGATACTTCAAGGTCGCCCGCTTCTTGAGCGGGGGAGTCCGGGGGAGGCGTTTCGCTCTCCATCATCTCCGGAAGAAGGTCCCCTGAAGACGAGCTCTGTTGACAAGGGCTAAGATCCGAACTGCAAGATAAACGCTTCGGTTATTTCCCTCGGAAGTAAGGTAGAATATCTCTACTATTAAGTAAATTTTGATCACTTACGACCCGTTAGAGGGCTGATCCCCGTACGAACTTTGTGCGGCAAAAACACCCTCCGAGGCGGGATCCTCTGGTGGAGTTTTCTTCTCCCGTTTGGAAACCTTGGTTTCCGGATCATTAGAGGTAGTCCTCTTCCTCCCCCGGGGCGAAGGAATGTCAGACTCCTTCTCTTGGCTATCCTCCCTCATAGAGGCGCTCGTTCCCTCGGTTGGAACAGATAACTGTGGAGGCCCGCTTTAGCCCTCTTTATTCCCCTCCCCCCTTCATCTTCCTTTGCGGGCACAAGGCAAGGTGCTGGCTCGAGCATCGTTTCCAGCACCGGATTGTCCAAGCCTTCGGGAAGGGGAGCCGGACACCGGATCATCTTCGCCTTTGCTATCCAGTCCTGGTCAAAGAGCGATCCTTCAGGATGATGTCATGATAACAGAAAGACGGTGTGTTCAGCTAGAGGGTTACTTACTTGGTCCATGGTGCGGTTGCTGCTCAGGCCCACGTCCTCGGAGGTGTCCGAACACTTTATCCAGGGTCCGAAGAACGACTTGTACATCTCCTCGTGTGTCGGGCCGAGGAAATTCTGAATAGCGCGCAGTCCTTCTGGGTTGAATTCTCATAAACGGGGGGGCCGGCGTTTGCAAGGCTGGACTTGACGAACCATCATGACTTGCACTACCATAACCAAACTAAAATCTCCCTCGAAGAGATCCCGGATGCGGCTCTGCAGTATGGGCACATCCTTGGCTGGACCCCAGCTCAGCCCCCTGTTGATCCATGACATTAGTTGTGGTGGAGGGCCCGAGCGAAAGGTGGGGGGAGCTACCCACTTGGCACTTCGGGGAGCGATGATGTAGAACCACTCCCTTTGCCATAATCCGGACACCTCTGGAAAGGAACCTTTTGGCCAGGTTGCTCCAGCAATCTTGCTTATTAATGCACCTCCGCACGCTGCATATTGCCCCTCAACTGTCTTCGGCTTCACATCAAAGGTCTTGAGCCACAGGCCGAAGTGAGGGGTAATACGGAGGAAGGCCTCACCTACGACAATAAATGCCGAGATGTGGAGAAAGGAATCTGGGGCTAGATCGTGGAAATCAAGCCCGTAATAGAACATCAAACCCCTTACGAAGGGATCCAGAGTGAGGCCTAGTCCTCAGAGGAAGTGGGAGATGAACACGACGTCCTCGTTGGGTTCGGGAGAAGGGACGACCTGCCCTCGGGCGGGCAGCCGATGCGAGACTTCGGCGGTCAAGTATCTTGCCTCCCTCAACTTCTTGATATCCTCTTCCGTGACGGAGGAGGGCATCCACCGGCCCTGGAGGCTGGATCCGGACATGATTGAAGGTCCGAAACACCTGACCTGGGCTTTGGGTGTTGGAACTCGAGGGGGGGAAGGATTCGATTGAGCACGGGAGAAAAAAAGTAAAAGCCTTGACCCTTTATAAAGAGGGTGAATATCAAGCGTCCTCCTCGTGGTCGTTTGGGACTTGCCTAAAATCTAGGAGCCCTAGGCGCGGTTGGGTTACCCACACCCGTATTGATGAGAATCCCCTGATAAGGGGGACACGATCTCTGCTTTGACAAGACGTGTCAAAAAACTGTCTCGCGTTATGTGCGGGGCTAGTTAAAGGAAACGGTTCGAATAATCACCGGGCCATGGCATAATGTCATGTTGCCAAAACAAGTCAGCGAACTAGATTTGTGGAAATATTATTCTCTCTACGATGGTATGTGGAACTTATTTTGCAGGGTCGGACACTATCCTTGTATTCAAATTTTTCCATGGTGTATTCGGAGGAGGAACCCGCCTTGCAATGCCGAAGACAATACTACGCACCGGACTCATCGTCATTGAAGCCTGGTTCAAGGGATACTGAGGGAGTCCTGGATTAGGGGGTCTCCGGACAACCGGACTATATCCTTTGGCCGGACTGTTAGACTATGAAGATACAAGATTGAAGACTTCGTCTCGTGTCCGGATGGGACTCTACTTGGCGTGGAAGGCAAGCTAGGCAATACGGATATGTATATCTCCTCCTTTGTAACCGACCTTGTGTAACCCTAGCCCCCTCCGGTGTCTATATAAACCGGAGGGTTTTAGTCCGTAGGACAACATACAATCATACCATAGGCTAGCTTCTAGGGTTTATCCTCTCCAATCTCGTGGTAGATCAACTCTTGTAATACTCATACCATCAAGAATAAATCAAGCAGGACGTAGGGTTTTACCTCCATCAAGAGGGCCCGAACCTGGGTAAAACATCGTGTTCCCTGCTTCCTGTAACCATCCTCCTTAGACGCACAGTTCTGGACCCCCTACCCGAGATCCGCCGGTTTTGACACCGACAGTCATCATTAGCATTATTAAGAGCCAACTGCAGATTAACCTTAGGCAGATCATGTGGGGGGTGAAGATCATCCTGCTCATGCTGGTGGAGTGGTCCCATGAAGTGATTATGTTGATTGGGGGTGGAAATACACTTGAGGAGGGGCTGGATGTGGGTTCCCATGAGGTGGGATGGGATCTTCATCAGGTGGAATTGCTCCAAGAATCTGGTGTTGCAGAATAACCACAGGAACAGCAAGCGAGCCAGACTAAAATCTATCTCCTTCACCAAACACAATACTAACAGGAATGTCTGACAATTCCTCAACTCTGACCTAGACCATGAGATTGGCCCGAGTGCTTCTCACTCTGTCCCACATAAGAAATTTGCCAAATTTGTTGCATGCATTGCTAACTTCCTGGATAGATCTTATATCAAAAGGATAACCACAGAGCAAAATCCAAACATCTCTATTTAGGACCAAACTTCTCCAATTTAACCCATGATTGTGTTGCTGGAAGATGACATGAACATCTGTGAAGAGATGTGGACTATTCGTGACTAGAGCATCCCTATCGAAGACACTGTTGAATCTGACATAAGCTTGGCCGAACGGGCATGGCTCAATCTCAGAAAACCCCAATCCCCTTTCTGTCAGAAAGTCAGTGTGTACCTCGCGAATGGTGTTGAAGGCGACCGGTAGATTCGGCATAGGCACAATGGTGGCAATCGCCCAGTCTTCATGCGTGGCAGGGGCCGCACCAGTAATGACACGAACCCTAGCGGGTCGGCCCGCCACCTGAATGCTCTGATGGTTGGGAGGAAGGAAAGGTGACGGATCAAAGGGGAATGTGGCCATGGGTGGAGTGTTGTTGGTGTTCAGAACTGAAGGATTTGGTGGCGACGGAGAGGAGGGGGTGGGTGGCGCAGGATGGATGACCGCAGCTAGGAGACGCTGGGATATGGAGTTTTGGGTAGTCCGGTGATGGTGGCTGTGTATCGGGGAAGGGCGCGGAGGAGCATTAACTGGATGATCCTGGTTGGTTGGCTGATGGGATGGATGTGTAGTCACAATCGCGGGAATAGTGCATTCTTGCCTTGGAAACTCAATCGTCCGGTGGGCTGCTGGGCTGGGAGCAGGAGGTGGGCTTTGTTGGGCCGAGGAGTAGCAATCTTTGGCAATGTGGCCCCAACGTTTACAAGACCTACACTTAATGCGATTTGTGCAGTTGGGCCTGTTATGGCCCGAGAGGAGGCAACGGACGCAGAACAAATTTTGAACATGCGAGGATCCCGCCTTCGTAGCATTAACGTGCCCATTGATGGCATTGATGTCCGATGATCGAGCAGGCACCGAAGATGGCGCGCGAGTTGGAAAATTCTCATGAGGTCTTGGAGAACCAATGTTCCTGGGGGCCGAATCCGAATAGATCGCCGGAGATCTAAGA
This sequence comes from Triticum aestivum, assembly GCF_018294505.1. Classification (NCBI taxonomy): domain Eukaryota; kingdom Viridiplantae; phylum Streptophyta; class Magnoliopsida; order Poales; family Poaceae; genus Triticum; species Triticum aestivum. Next base: position 34,605,543 of record NC_057794.1, read on the forward strand.
GCTTGTAGATAAGATTTACGGGGATGCTTATGAAATATATGGGTCCACTCATCCTCCTTTTCTTGGAGGTATTGATCAAGTTCCCAACTCGAGTTTGGACCCCCATTGCCCCAAAGAAGAAAGTTGATATTGAGTAAGGCTGTGGAGATGTTTCCTCCTTTGATGGTCGAAAAACCCACCTCTTTAGAAGAGACCGAGAATTTAAACGACCAATTTTGCAGACGCTCGACCTTAAAAAGAGATGCACGACCACCAAAGAAAGCAAGAAGGATGGTGCTTACGGATTCATTGGTGAGACGGATTTGGGATCTCTTAAATTCAGCCACCAGAAGGAATTCCTCATGATCTTTATCAGCTTCGTAGTTCATCGGGACTCCCCATTTCCTCCAAACTTCTGCGGCGAAATCTTGTCCCACGTCGAAGTTTAGATCGGCGAGAGCCGTGGTCAGATCGGGGGCACCGGCGTCGTGGATGACACCGTCAGGCGAGAAGGGGAGTGGACGCCGGGGCCGGAGTGGCCACCGGCGGGGCTAGGAGCGGGGGGCGTGGGCGTTCAAGCGGTTCGGCTTTACTAGTAATAAGTAGTTCTGTTCTGTGATGTTAGCTAATTTATCCGTGCCGTTAGCTAGTTCTGTTTTGTTTGTCAGTGTGTCCCACTTAGTATAGAACTATAAATATATGAAGTAGAAAACCAATCGGGGTCTCGGTTGTTTAGTTGGCTGTACGCCTGTTTGTGCCTGATTTGTGTGTGGTGATGTCCTAAATATGGTCGTTATTTCAGCATGGATGGACGT
>NC_057794.1:34606695-34616092 GCF_018294505.1 Triticum aestivum
ATTTTTATGTGACGAGATGCTTTTCGAAGCTGCGTGAACATTTAAACTTTTTTTTGCACAAGAAAAATAACAAAGTAGATCATTAATTGTGCCCCCGGAAAAAAAGGGAAACCAAGTTTTCTTTTTCACAAGAAAATAACAAAGTAGATCATTAACATAGCCCCCGCAAAAAAAGAACATTAACGTGAGTACGAATCTTCTTCAGTTTTGCTAAAGCACATCTAGATGTGCCATAAGTATTGCACATCTAAGTTTTATGTCATTGATCTTACATTGAGATTCGTGTGGATATTTTGATTTTCTTTTTTTCTTTTTCTCTTTTATATTTGATTCACTCATTTAGATGTGCAATAACTAGAGCACATCTAGATGTGCCCTAGACACATCCAATCTTTTTTTACTCATAAACTATCTTGTGCGAATACTTTATGTGCATTGGGATTTTATTAAACCTGGTCTATAAAGCTTATTTTTCTACTTCTAGTAAATGCTAATATTGAACACGAACATCGAAGAAAAAAAACATGCACATACCATCATTTCCTTGGAAGAACATACAAACTGCATAAGCCTCCCGAGTCTAACCGTATGGAGATATTTTGGTAAAGCGCTCTGGATACTCCTACAAGTAATAAGGATACGTTGGTGACCTAGCATGGGGCCTGAGGGCAATAAGAGGATGGATATACATCCATCCAATCACACTATAAGTATAAACAATTTAAGATGTTTAGAGAGTTGCTTGAAAAAAATAAAACATTTTCTCTTAAGCACCGATGTTTTTTTTGAGGTGACTAAGTAAGCATCTATGCTATACAAGTAAGTGCCGGTGCTTTGTAAAAATATATATTTATTTTTAGGTTGAAATATGGGGTGGGCTATAGGCCCATCTAAATATTTCAGAAAAAACTCTAAGGGCCCATCTAGATGTCATGACAAGGGTGATGGGAAGTTTAGTCCCACCCTGCTAGTGAAGAAGGAGTTAGACCTCCTTATAAGAGATTCTCTTCCACATGTTATTGGAGTTTGAAAAGAGAAGAGGCCCTCGCGCACTACTCCTCCGCCGCCCGCCGCGCCACGACGAGCCGCAGGTTGTCTGATTGAGCCGAACCGAGCTCATACCTCTGCGCTTATTTTTGCGGCCAGGAACGGAGAATCCGTAACAGACGCATCACGAATCCGAGACGTCGATTCGTGGGCTCTCACCGACTCGAACATAGGGCCAGCCCACGTCTCTCCACCCGAGCGCGCATATATATGTGAGGCGTGGGCCAACCCTAGCCGTCACGAATAGATCACATCCGCTCTACGCACATCGCCCCTGTCGTTCCTTTTGCTACTGCCGCCGCCGACGACTCCATCCCATTCACCGCGTACACGTTTGACGAGAGACCAGGCCTCCGAAACCCCACCTCTTCGGATCCTGTATGGGAGAGGCGCGATTAGATTTTTGAGGAGCGACTACATGACTGCTCGCCTCCGATCAACTACTTTATCTATGCATGTGTTGCCTTCGTCATCACCATGTCCAGCGACGCCGAACGTGCCGTCACCGAGAAGCTCGAACCCGAGAAAACGGCCACCAAGGACGCTGCTCCTGCCACCGCCGCCGTGGCCTCGGCCTAGCCTATTGGAGGGTATAACATGTTTATCCCTCTCCTGTTTATTTTTCTCTTAGAGGTACTAGCTATGTGCGTAGATATTTCTACTATATGCTTGGTTCGTAATCAGTATGTCAGTAACTTTGTCAATGCCATGATCGTAATTATTTACTAGATTAATTTAATCGAACAACTGCCTCTTTACTCAATATTTTACAACCACCTCTCTAAACACTTTGTGTTGCACACGGCTAAACACACACCATAGTCCACATGGCAGGCAGCACGATCTGCTCACAACTAAGATAGACCGTTGCTGTGTCCGACATCTTCCTCGGCCGTGAGCCCCGAGAATTCTTTTTGCATGATTCTAAACAAAAATTATTTTGTCCGTTGATTTTAGAACATGAATTTTTATTTTCTCTATGAGCACCATGACAATTACTTATGCATAAAACAAATAAGAAGTCTGTTATATTTAGCCCTAAACATGCAAACATTATTTTAAAGTCATATAGTTGGGCTATCAATGTCTGTTCGGCCGGTTTGCATTAATTACTGGTAGCGAAAAACCCTCACATGCATGACCAGCCAATCAATTGGAATTCTTTGTGCTTGTAGCAATAATGCGATGATGGACTTCTTGTCACTATTTTTTATAACCTTTCCCTTATCATGAGAAAATAAGGAAAATCGTACATATATTTGCTCAAAGTATTAGGTTTGTCCATGATCATTTTCCAATCAGAATTTCTTCTATTACACATCGCGAAGGGTTTCCAAATTACAATTTCAAATAATGAGTCTAATTTAGTGGCATTTGATTGCAGGATGCTACATGGACAACATAGTTTATTGAGTATGTTGTTTAATTAGAACATGACCTGGCACAATTTGACGAGAGGAAGAAACTAGAAAAAATGAAGCTGCTATAGTAACTCTTCATGGTCTTTATTTGGAGTAAGATCTCATCCTTATCACTTCTTTCGTGCACACTACAACGCACATTCATTCCTTTGTTTCTAAACAAGACCTTCTACAATACCATAGCAATTCATTTATCTAGTATTATCTTTGGTCTGTAGCAAGCGCTCGCTCAGAGAGCTCCTGATCTTTTTTTTAACACAAGGAAGGCGCATTCAGGCACCAAATTTCATTCAACTCATTTGCAAAGTACAGCGTGTATTACAAATCCTTCAACCTGAAAATCTTGAAGAGAAAGCATAGAAGGACAAGGGGAATGAGCTGAATTTGTACAACTAAAAACAGGTTCTATTCTTGAATTGAGAACCTGGTGAGCACAGTTGTGAGCAATGCTATTGATATTCCTGGAAATGTGATAGATAGCATCAAGTTCACTAGAAGAGTCCTGCATGAAACTACTTATTTGAGGTCGACATCTCCAAGCTATAGAGTTATCCTTAATATTCCTGGAAACCACCATCTTTGCCAAAGAAAGGTTGTCTGTGAGGAATGACACATTATGGAGTTGTAACCTGCAAGCCACCTTGGCAGCAAATTGAAGGGCCAAGGCTTCAGCCACAAGAGGGGAATGTGTAGAGTTAGCAGAAGCTTGTATCATGATTTTTGTGTCAATGTCATCTCCGGGAATACAAATGAAAATTCCAATTCCTGTTGCTTGAAGATCACTTCTTCCTGGAATGTTGTTGTTCTTCCATGAGGCATCAGAATAAACTTTTGTTCCTAAAATTATCGCATCAGACTTTATAGTTGATCCTTGAAGAGGCTGTCCCATTTGTTCAGAACCTGTATGAAGAGTAGGAGAGGAAGGATTGACTTCCTGCAATTTTTGTTCATGAAAATCCTGCAGAGAAGAGATAGCTAGTGCTGCATGTTGCACTTGATGAGGTAGTGAAAATTTCCTGCAAAAAAGAACCTCATTTCTAGCTTTCCACAAGCACCACATGAATGTAAAAATATTGGGAATAGTGGCATGCGGATGATTAGAGGTAGAAAGGGCAATAATGATATCTGCAACAGAAGTATGATTTGCAACTAAAAACTCAGATCTGATGTACCATGGATGAGCAAACCAAGCAGCCTTTGCAAAAGAACAAAGAAAAAAGAGATGTAGATCATCCTCTTCAATATTACATCTAGCACATAATGTACTAATGTGAACAGAAAATCTACCAGCTCTGGCACCTGATGGAAGACCTCGCCTGAGAAGTCTCCAAGCAAAAGTCTGGACCCGAGAAGCCATAAATTTTTCCTTCCATACCTGTTGAAGAATAGACTGAATAGATGTGTTTACCTGTCTTGGTTGATTGGCCTGCACAGAGTGAATCTGTTGCAAACAAAGCTTGTATGTGCTCTTGGAATTGCATTTTCCTGAAGGGGTTAAGTCCCAACAAAGAATGTCTCTGCAATCATCAAGAAGAATAGGAGTAGCGATAATAGCCGAAGCAGAGGGCTCCATAAAAAGGTTAGAGACGAGCTGAGTATTCCACACTTTTCTCCCAGGCAACCAAAGATCAGAAACCTTAGCCGGATAGATAAAATTGCTACTTTGCTGAATGATAAGATGATCATACAAATTGTGCCAGGTAGAGCACCAGGGGGGACTCCAAACAGAAACATTCCCTTGGGAAATTTGATAAAAGGAGTGGGCTTTGAGCATAGGCATGACTTTGAGAACAGACGGCCAGAAAGCAGATTTTGGGGTATTGGAATTCGCTCTCCAAATGGAAGAACCTGAAAAATATTTAGCATGGAGAACTTGATAGATGTGACTATCAGGGTTATCAGCCAATCTCCAAGCAGCCGCAAGCAGCAACCCCTGATTCATTGCAAGCATGTTTTTGATACCCAGTCCCCCCTCCTTTTTAGGTGTACAAATGTCTTTCCAGGCCCTTAGGCATAAAGCTTTTGAACCAGCCTCCTCTCTGACTCCTACCCACCAAAAATTACGGATGACAGCGGTGAGCTTCGCAAGGAATTTTTTAGAAAAAAGTATGTTGGACATATATTAGACAGGGATGGAAGCAAACACAGAATTGATGAGCTCAAGTCTGGCGGCATGGGATAGTTTATCTGCCTTATAAGTGGGAAGCTTATTCTTAAATTTGTCAAAAACAAAGTTATAAGCGGAAGCACGATCCTTAGCAGGGAGGATTAACGGGTGGCCAAGATGAGTAGATGTACCATCCATAAGAGGAACAGGGAATATATGAGTGATTTGTTGAGCTAAAGGCTGGGAAACGTTGGCGCTAAACAAAATAAAAGACTTGTCCCAGTTTGGAGTCTGCCCGGAAAGACAGCAGAAACGGTTGATGAGGTTGGCCATCTGGTTAGCCTCCTGCACCGTAGCATTGCCACAGACCAACAAATCATCAGCAAAAAGCATGGAGTGAATAGGAGGACAGTCTGGACCAAGAGAGATCCCAGACAAGCAATTTTGGACCATAGCATCCTGTAAGCTTAAAGAAAGTTCATTAATAGCACGGACAAAAACATAAGGCGATAAAGGACATCCTTGTCTTAAGCCTCTGTTACTACGAAAGTTGGCGAAAGGCTGACCATTGATAATAACAGAGAAACTTGGGGAAGAGATGCAAGCATAAACCAAGTTTATAAAGTGACCATGCAACCCTTTGCGAGAAAGAGCAGAGACTATGAAGTTCCATTCAAGGCGATCAAAAGCCTTGGCCAAATCACCAAGATTTAAGGGCAAAAGTGTGAGTAATCTCTTGGGCTAAGATGATATTATTGGATATGTGTCTACCTTTAATGAAGGCTTGTTGGGAAGGATCAATATAGTCAGGAAGGTGAGGCTTCAATCTGTTGGCCAAGGTTTTGGAAATGATCTTATAAATGACATTGCAAATGCTGATAGGTCGATAGTCAGAAGGGATTTTTGATACCAATTTCTTAGGAATAAGAGCAATGTGAGTATCACTAGTATGTGATGGCATTATACCTGTCTGGTAAAAATTTCTCACCATAGCAGTGACATCGTCACCAATCCAACTCCAGGTAGCAATGTAGAATTCGACATTGAAACCATCAGACCCCGGAGAGGCATTTAGCTTCATGTCCTTGAGAGTGTTAAAAATTTTCTCCTTATCCGGGACACTATAGGTGTAATCCTGGCAGTCAAGAGGAAGACTAGATGCAAGAAAAGGCCTACCAACATTCACATTAGGAGAAGCAAATATGTATTTAAAATAGTTCACAAAAGTATTCGCAATGTTTTGAGGATTAAAGTGGATGTTGTCATTCTCATCTTTTATGGAAACAATAGTATTCCTCTTTCTTCTTTTAAGAACAGCATGGTGAAAAAATTTAGTATTCCTGTCTTCTTGGGTGGCAAAAATTTTCTTTGCTCTTTGCCTATAAAAATCAGTAAGCTTTGACAGATTTTGTTCATACCTAATAATGAGAGACGATTCCATTTGATGGTCCTGCATGGACAGTGGCTGCATTTGAATACTGTTGATTTGTTGTTCTAAGTTGGCAAGCTCCTGTTGAATAGGCTTCTTCTTTTTGCACCAAACTTTTAAAGCACCTGCAAGATTATTAGTACGAGCAGAAAAATTCATGTTGGTAGCAGAGATCCAAGCACTTCTAGCAAAAGACTGAAAATCATTCTCCTTCAGCCACCAATTATCAAACTTGAAATTCTGTTTAGGTTTCCTGTACCTACCTTCAGTGGTAATAAGGATGGGAGCATGATCACTAAGAATAATGGGAAGGTTAAGAACTTTAGTGAGGGGGTACTCAGCACGCCAATCAGGATTAACTAAACCTCTATCAAGCCTTTCATAAGTAGGTTTGGAAGAAAATCTCCTATTAGTCCAAGTATAAGCAGGCCCTGAGAACCCCAGATCAAAAAAACCATAATTCTTGATCAAAGCACGAAAAGCATACAGGCGACGATAATTCACATTAGCATTACTTTTATCCACATCATACAAAAGTTCATTGAGATCTCCCATACATAACATAGGCTTCCCAGGGTTATCATACACAAAATTTGAAATCTGATCCCAAATCACATCAGTTTGTCTGTGATAAGGATCACCATAGATGCAAACTAGACCAAAATCTCTACCGGTAGCTATATGAACTACATTCGCTAAGATAACATAGAAGGAAGCCGTATTCACATGAACTTGAAGCTCATCATTCCACATCATCCATAAACCGCCTGAGGAGCCCCTCGAAGGAACTACAACACTATCACACATGTCAAAACGATTAATAAGATCACGAGATTTAACTTTGGAAGATCTGATTTCAGAAACAAAAGTTACCTGAGCTTTAGTGGAATGAATGAGTTTGGCGAGATACCTCATCCTTTCATTGCCAAGGCCTCGCCCCATTCCTCGGCAATTCCAGGCTATGAGTCTCATGGCGATGGAGGCGCGTTAGGGCCATGCGCCGCTGCCCAATCATAGTCCATAGATTCTCCTACTTGACCTTCTACTGTGGATGGAACTCCGGAGTGATAGCCACCCACCTCCACATGGGAATGAACAGTGCCTGTACTGACAGATGGTGAACGCGAGCGAAGTCTACAGTCATCATAGGTTCATCCAACACTGTCGCCTTGGCTGGGGGATGCGGCACGAGCTCCACCTCTACCCAAGACCGCACCATGTACTCCCTTGCCAACACTATGATTACTTAACCTAGCAGAATCACGTGTCCAAACTCGACATTGCCTCTGAAAGCTGGCATATAAGCCTGAAGAACCACCTCCTAGAGGAATATCCCAACGGGTACCTCGAGACTTAGGCCTGCAACCAAGAACAGAAGCAGAGAGCCTTGCTCCAGAATCGGCACCTGCTGCAATAGAAGCACCAGCAACAGGAACCCATGAGGCAACATGAGCAGATGCTTCTGGTCCTGCATGATCCAAGAGAACAGGTGGAATTGATCCACTTTGGTGAATAAGCGCGGGGCTCTGGTCAACTTCTCTGATCGGAGGTGCTTGAGGGGAGGGAGGGCTCCTATTCTCATTATCCAGCAAAGTCTCATTATCCCCCAAAGGATAGAAGCGTTTCTTTGGTGGAGGCGGCAGTGGGCCTAGTATGGAGGAGCTTGGGCGCTTTGAACTATTACTCATGTGGAAGGAACATATGAATCAGAGTAACTGCGATTGGATTGGTGGGTAAGGATCTGTCCATGAACAGTGGGGCAAGATAGAGCAATGGAAGCTGGCATGGAAGATGTGTTTAAGTTTTGAGTGATATGAAGCGTGGTTGTACCTTCTTGTCTTGCATTTGTTGGGTTGCTTTGAGTAGACTGAAGATTATTTGCAGGTCGACCCGCATCGCCTTGTCTCTCAGATTGACTGGCCCCAACATTAGTGTTGTGAGTCTGTTCTGCTGCTCCCCATTGAACGGTGACTAGGTGGTTATCATGCAGATTTCCCTCATGAATGTTGGTATATAGTCGCCCACTATGACGGTGGATCTGCCGCTGCTCCTCCACATTAGCATCTTTAGATTGTGAATTTGAATCTTTGTCATTGTAACTTCTGACCAATTTGTCTTTATCTTTCTTCTTACATAAATCACTTGAACCGTCAACAGAAGTTAAGCCCTTTCCTTTTTTGTCGTCTGCAAATAAACGCTGAAATCTTATGAGCTATTGATTCTGAAATATATTTAACCCATGATTTAAAGAGCCTCCATGTGTAGAATCCAATTGCGGGATGAGCTCTGCATAAGTAATCCACTCTCCAAATCTTTGTGATGGAATATCCCCAGCTGAAACTCCCCTTTTGTGCCTTTCCAATATAATCTGATTCCTAAGAGGGCATCCCTGAACATTGTGGAACATAATTCCACAGAAAGAGCAAATCCTTCCAATCTTCTCATAAAACAGATAAGCCAGAGCAGATGATTCATTTGGAAAGGTTACCATAATTCTATCCTTAATAGCATCATTGATCTGTAACTTGGCAGTGCCCCACATATACTCAGCTCTAGTAAATAACATTCCTTGGTGCAAAGGATGAAATTCAGAGGGCTCCTGATCCGGGTCAGCTCAGTAACGTTGGGAGGGGAAGTTTTTCATTTAAAGCTTTTTCACATGGTTTCTTTTCAAGCGATTTTATTTGGGAATCGTCTTGTCGACTATTCTAGAGTTTTTCTCCAGGTTTTTCCTTTTTCTCCTTTATAGTGTTGTTTCTTTGCTTTTTGTTCCTTTTTTCTCTTTCCTTCTTTTTTTCTCTTTATTCCATGTTCTTATTTTCTGTTCATCATTATTAAAACAGGTACATCATGTATTCAAGAAACATGTGTGTTTCATGCTCATCGTGTAATTTTTTTAAATCCACTTTATATTAAAAATGTTCATCATGTACTTTAACGATGTTCCAGTATATTTAAAATGTGTTCACCTTGTATGGAAAAAATGTTCATCTTGCCTTAAAAAAATTCATAGCATTTTCTAAAAACGCCATCATGTATTTAAAAGGGTTTAGCGTGTTACTTAAAAAAACATCACGTATTAAAGAAGTATTATAGTGTTTTTTCTATAGAATGTTTATCGTGTATTTTAAGAATGTTCCTTCTTTTATTATTTCATTCATTCAAGTAAATATGAAGATTGATTATGTAGGTCTATGATTTAGTAATTTATAATATATTATGAGTTTTCCAATCAGACCATAACTATTCTTCATGTTTTACGTTCAAGGCATTTCTATGTAAATTGAATACCAAGATAGCAGTGCCCATAGTCAATATGGCTCTCGATGGTGCGCCTCATATGATAGATTATATAGCAATAGGTTTGTGCTAGTTTTCTTGGCAAGATTATAG
>NC_057794.1:34616444-34631265 GCF_018294505.1 Triticum aestivum
GCGGCGGTGTTCTTCGGCTGGCGATGGTGCGTCCTGGCGGCGGGGTCCGCGGGGCGCGGGCAATTCTGATGCAGTGGCACGGCCGTTGGCGGCGGGGCGCGCGATGGTGCGGCTAGCCGCCGGCCTCCGCTCCGCCCAGATCTGGGCTCTTCTGGGCCTCAGCTGGGTTGGGGCGGGCCGACGTTCCGGCGTGCGGCGATGTGGCTCCCTGGTGGTGGTGGTGGTGCGGCGTCGAGGGATGCGGGTGGTGGCGGCTTCGTCGGCCGAGGTGCTGCAGCGTGGCCGCAGGGGTTGTCCGTATCCTTTGGGGTCCGACCGGGCCTGTGCGGGCCTGGTAAGCTCCTGTCGTCATGTCCGGTCGGCTCCGCGTCGGCGGTGGTGGTAGTCCCCTCCCATCGGCTGAGTTGCGGCTGCCCCCGAGCCAGTTGACCCCTCGTCCCTCCTCCAGGTCTCGTGTCGGTGGCTCAGCGAGACGGTGATGATGGTTTAGTGATTGTGGTGGCACATGTTGGTGGGCGGCAGTTCTGGTGGAGCACTTCTGATCGTCCGGGGTGGTGGTGGTTGTTTAGGTTGGGAGAAATACCTGGTGGCTCGTCCATCACCGATGCGATGACGCATGCGGGCGCCGCCGGACCTTCCTGAAGGGCGTCGGATCTCCCCCTTCCACACTGCCCTCTGCGTACTAGGGGAAACCCTTGGACTTGTCCGGGTAGCAGCGGCGTCGTCGTCGCATTCCTTCCTCAAGGTGTTTCTCGGTACGCGACGCCTCGGAGTGCTAGTAGCGTGGTGGTACTTCTCCGGTGGGTGCAGCGGTCACTGGTCATCTTTGTTTCGTCGACCTGCCGTTGTCGGCATTTGTTTTTTTTTGTTTTTTTTCTTTTGGGCGTGCTTGTGCTGCTTCTGCCCCAGCACCTATCATTGGTTGTATCAGATGGTTGCTTTGTAATACAAAGCGGGGGAAAACCCTTTTTCTCAACAATACCCTTCATCACAGGGAGTGACTAATCAGGCAGGGAAAATGTTGGCAACCATTCTTCTTTTGAGAAGGTACCATCTGTCATTTAATAAAACAACCAGGATACATAGTTACACCCACACACAGACAGACCCAGCCAGAATGCTCCAGAAGCACCAGATGTCCTGACACTTTGCAGAAAGGACCCCATAAAAGGAAAAATTACAAACAAGACCTTGGAGACCCCTGCACAAAAACGCCAACTCTCGTCTCCACGAGCCGCCGGCGGCGAAGACGCCGTCGGAGAAGGAGACGAAACACCACAGAACCTTGACCCGGCAAGCTTCCTCACAGATAAACTGCTTTGTGGACCTCTCATGGATCCCCCCGTCGACGGCGAGAACACTTCCTCTGGGGAACGTCGGCTGGGGAAGACCCCGAGCTTGACCGGGCCGTCGCACCGCTCAATCCAGTCGACCATGTCGAAATAGAAGAGCAGCACCGCCCACCGGCACCCTCAAACCCAGCATCGAAACCCCCAGCATCTGGAGCACACCGACGACGCTCGCCGGCCACACTCCTGTACAGTTCCTCCCGAACTCCGTGGTGGCATCGGAGGAAACACGACTACGTCGGCGGAGTTGGAAGACAAAAACCGCGCTGAAGTCGCCGCCGCCGCTGCCGCAACCCTGCTCAGACACCTAGCTCGCAGATCTGACACCGCCTGCACCGGAAACCGACTTGACGTGTGCAGATCAGGAGAACACTTATTGAACGCCGCTGCCATCGCCATTAGAGGCAAGCAAACGGGCCAGCCCACACCTAGCTACATAGCCTATACCTAGACTACACCTGTACAAATCCGCACGGCGGATCCGGCAGCTCAAACCCCTCCGACGAGCCAGGGGCCCACGGAGGAGAGGAGCTACTGAAGCCGTCGGTGGCAAGCGAGTCAAACTTCTCTTCGCCCTTTTCCTGTGGAGAGAGAAAGGGGAGGAGGAGAGACCAAAGCTGGCATGTGTACAACCACGCAACTGCCCCTCCGCAGATCTCTTTGGTTTCCCGGCAGAGTTCTACAAGAAGTGTTGGCATATTATTAAAGGAGATCTCTTGCCGTTGTTCAATGATTTATTCTCTGGCCAGATTCACCTTTTTCAGCTGAATTTTGGAACGATAACCCTTCTTCCCAAGAAGACAGAGGCAGTGCAGATTGAGCAATTCCGGCCTATCTGTCTTCTTAATGTTAGTTTCAAAAATTTTACCAAGGTCGGGACAAATAGGCTCACACAGATTGCGCATACTGTGGTGCAACCTACTCAAATTGCTTTCATGCCGGACAGGAACATCCTCGAAGGGGTTGTGGTCCTACATGAAACGCTCCATGAGATTCACACGAAAAAACTTGATGGAGTTATTTTCAAGGTGGATTTCGAGAAAGTGTACGATAAAGTCAAATGGCCTTTCCTTCAATAGGCACTATGCATGAAGGGTTTTGATGAACCCTGGCGATGCCAAGTTGAATCTTTCATGCAAAAAGGGAGTGTTGGAATTAAAGTGAATGACGATATAGGTCATTATTTCCAAACACACAAGGGCCTGAGACAAGGTGATCCAATGTCTCCTATTTTGTTTAACATTGTCCTTGACATGTTGGCAATCTTGATAGGTAGGGCAAAGGAGGCCGGCCAAGTAGGTGGCTTGGTGCCTCATCTAGTTGATGGTGGTGTGTCCATCCTGCAGTACGCCGATGATACAATCATCTTTATGGAGCACGACTTGGCAAAAGCGAGAAATATGAAGCCGGTGCTGTGCCTTTTCGAACAATTGACCGGTCTGAAGATTAACTTCCATAAAAGCGAGTTGTTCTGTTTTGGTAGAGCCAAAGAGGAACAAGATGCATATAAGCATTTGTTTGGTTGCGAATTGGGAGCACTTCCATTCACTTACCTAGGCATCCCCATTCACCATCGTAAGTTGACAAAAAGCGAATGAAAGTGTATCGAAGATCGGTTTGAGAAGAAAATGAGCTGCTGGAAGGGCAAACTAATGTCGTATGGAGGCCGATTGATTCTCATTAATTCGGTGCTCACGAGTCTTCCTATGTTCCTTTTGTCCTTTTTTGAGGTACCAGTTGGAGTTAGGAAAAGGCTAGACTTCTATCAGTCCCGTTTCTTCTGGCAGAGTGATGAACTTAAGAGAAAGTACCATTTAGCGAAATGGGACGTCATCTGCCGACCAAAAGACCAAGGGGGTCTTGGGGTTGAGAATCTTGAAGTCAAGAACAGATGCATTCTCAGTAAGTGGTTATATAAGTTAGCAGCTGAGACTGAGGCAACTTGGGCGCAGATTCTTCGTAACAAGTATCTGCACTCTAAGACTTCGTCGCAGGTGACAGTCAGACCGACTGATTCGCCATTCTGGAAAGGGCTAATGAGAGTCAAAGCTACTTTTTTTAATAGAACAAAGTTTATTGTCAGTGATGGCAATGACACTCGCTTCTGGGAGGATACTTGGCTGGGAGAAACGCCGTTGGCGCTTCAGTATTCGTCGCTATATCGTATTGTGCAGCGATGAGATGCTCTGGTTGCAACGAGTTTGCAGTCCACTCCCCTTAATATTCAGTTTAGGAGGGTGCTTGTTGGATACCGGTGGGAAGCTTGGCTTCTTTTGGTGAGGAGAATGATGGAGGTTCAGCTTACTCATCAGCCCGATCAGTTGTGTTGGAAGGTTACTAGATCCGGGGAATTCACAGTCAAGTCGATGTACATTGATGTCATCAATTCTAGTGTTATTCCTAGTTCCAAACATGTTTGGAAAGTTAAGGTTCCTCTGAAAATCAAAGTGTTTATGTGGTTTGAACATAAACAAGTCATCTTAACGAAAGATAATTTGGTTAAGGCACTAGTAGAAAAAGGGTCAAATGTGAAGCACATTAGTGCCGGTTTGAATTTGAGCCGGCACTAATGTGTCCATTAGTGCCGGTTCCAACGTCTAGGCGGGCGGACATCATTAGTACCAGTTCGTGGCGAACCTTGGCACGAACCGGTACTAATGAGAGTGGTGGCAGGATGTTGTCTGAGTGGGGCCCCTCCAGCACCTTTAGTACCGGTTCGTGCCACAAACCGGTACTAAAGGTCGTCCTATATAAACCCTTCATCTACCAGCACTCTGTTCTTCCCCATTTCCCCTCTCCCTCTCCTCTGTTCTTCCCTTCTTCCTCTCGTGTTCATCACAAAATTTGCCCCAAATTTGTCAAGATTTGCAGGCCCCCATCCATTCAAATGATCACAAAGGTTAGCAACTTTGTCCTTTCATCTCTCATTGCTAGATTAGCTTGTGCAATGCTTTATATAGTGATTGATTTTTGAGTTTAGTAATTTGGGAGGAATTATATATATATATATATATATATGTGTGTGTGTGTGTGTGTGTGTGTGTGTGTGTGTGTGTGTGTGTGTGCTAGTATTTGATTTATATGCAATTTGAGGTCAAAAATAACACTTAGTTTGCATATGTAGGTGTGGTTTACTTAGTGCCTTCTAAATCTCTGTCGTAACCACCGTCGATCGCCCGCAACGTCCCGTCGCCGGCATCACCTTGTGGTGAGCCTCTTTTTCATGAATGTTTTATATAAAAAATTGATGTTTGTGTGATTTGGATATATAGTTACTCGTATAATTATCTTACCCATACGTTGTTTGTTATACATAGTGCCATGGTTTTGATATCCGTCCCCGTCGGCCCTCGTCCGGGTTATGATTCAGATGTGGTATATTCTCTTTTAAAACTATTTATTGCATTTCGTGTTTATGACAAATTATGCCCATCAAGTTGACATAGATATTTGTATGTAGGAGGTAGTTGAACCGGAAATTCCAACCGACCCTATTGTCGAGAGGTTAAATTTAGTTGAAAGAGAAAACGAGGATTTGAAGGAAAAATTGAAAAGAATTGAGGGGGGAAGATGGAATTGGAGTTGCATGTTGCCGATGTCGTCGATGATCACAAGATTAAGATGGAGAAAATGCGCTTGAAGATTAGAAAGATTAGAAAATATGCCATTCATAGTGAGGCCTGGTATCATTATGTTGTTGGATCAATTGTTACCTTAGTTGCGATCTTGATCGCATTTGTTGTTGCATTTAAATTCTTTAGCTAGAGAGTTATTTGTTTGTTGCATTTAAGTGTTGTATGAACTTTATGTATTGTATTAATTTGGTGTTTTCGGTGTTGTGTATTGAAGATGAGCCGGCAATGGATGTACGATGACCGATACTCTTCCGAGTTCATTAATGGCGTGCATACTTTTTCGCTTGCAGCTGAGGCAAACAAGCGGGCGGATGGTTTTATGCCTTGTCCATGTGCTGGCTGTAAGAATGGTCACAATTACTCTACGTCAAGAACCATTCACGTCCACCTGTTTGAGTCCAGTTTCATGCCCCAGTATAATGTTTGGACCAAGCACGGAGAAAGAGGGGTTATGATGTAAGACAATGAATAAGAAGAGGACGACGATAGCTATCCTGGCCATGGGTTCCCTGAATATGATGATACAACAATGAGGGAAGAAGCTGAGCCGACAATGCGGGAAGAAGCTGAAGAAGAGGCATCGGATGAGCCCGTTGATGATCTAGGTCGGGCCATTGCCGATGCAAAGAGAAACTGCGCAAGTGATTTGGAGAAGAAGAAGTTGCAGCGCATGTTAGAGGATCACAAAAAATTGTTGTACCCGAATTGCGTAGGTGACAAGAAAAAGCTGGGCACCACACTGGAATTGCTGCAATGGAAGGCAGAGAATGGTGTATCTGCCAAGGGATTTGGAAAGTTGCTGGTAATGATAAAGAATATGCTTCCAAAGGACAACGAATTGCCCGAGAGTACGTACGAAGCAAAGAAGGCTATCTGCCCTCTAGGGTTAGAGGTGCAGAAGATACATGCATGCCCTAATGATTGCATCCTCTACCGCGGTGAGTACGAGGATTTGAATGCTTGCCCGTTATGCAGTGCATTGCGCTATAAGATCAGCCGCGATGACCCTGGTGATGTCGAGGGCGAGCGCCCCAGGAAGAAGATTCCTGCCAAGGTGATGTGGTATGCTCCTATAATACCACGGTTGAAACGTTTGTTCCAAAACAAAGAGCATGCCAAGGTGATGCGATGGCACAGAGAAGACCGTAAGAAAGACGGAAAGTTGAGAGTACCCGCTGACGGGTTGCAGTGGAGAAAAGTCGAGAGAAAGTACGGGAAGGAGTTTGTAGATGACGCAAGGAACGTATGGTTTGGTCTAAGCGCAGATGGCATTAATCCTTTTGGGGAGCAGAGCAGCAACCATAGCACCTGGCCTGTGACTCTATGTTTGTTTAACCTTCCTCCTTGGTTGTGCATGAAGCAGAAGTTCATTATGATGCCAGTGCTCATCCAAGGCCCTAAGCAACCCGGCAACGATATTGATGTGTACCTAAGGCCATTAGTTGAAGAACTCTTACAGCTGTGGAATGGAAGAGGTGTACGTGCGTGGGATGAGCACATGGGGGAAGAATTTGACATAAAGGCGTTGTTGTTCGTGACCATCAATGATTGGCCTGCTCTCAGTAACCTTTCAGGACAGACACCGCACATGCACGCATTGTTTGGACGATACCGACAGTATATATTTGGCTAATTGTAAGAAGAATGTGTACCTGGGACATCGTCGATTTCTTCCGAGCAGGCATGCCGTAAGAAAGAAAGGCAAGCATTTCAAAGGTGAGGCGGATCGCCGGACGAAGCCTCGCCACCATACTGGTGTTGATGTACATGATATGGTCAAGGATTTGAAGGTAGTCTTTGGAAAAGGTCCTGGCGGACAACCTGTTCCGAATGACGCTGACGGACGCGCACCCATGTGGAAGAAGAAATCTATATTTTGGGACCTGCCCTATTGGAAAGACCTAGAGGTCCGCTCCGCAACCGACGTGATGCATGTGACGAAGAATCTTTGCGTGACCCTGCTTGGCTTCTTGGGCGTGTATGGGAAGATAAAAGATACACCTGAGGCACGGGAGGACCAGCAACGTATGCACGAAAAATACGGCATACATCAGGGTCATGCCAGCTACGCTCTTACCAAAGAAGAGAAAGAAATCTTTTTTGAATGCCTGCTCAGTATTAAGGTACCGTCTGGCTTCTCATCGAATATAAAGGGAATAATAAACATGGCAGAGAAAAATTTCCAGAACCTAAAGTCTCATGACTGCCACGTGATTATGACGCAACTGCTTCTGGTTGCATTGAGGGGGCTTCTACCGGAAAACGTTCGATTAGCCATTGTGAAGCTATGTGCATTCCTCGATGCAATCTCTCAGAAGGTAATCAATCCAGAAATTATACCAAGGTTAGAGAATGATTTGGTGCAATGTCTTGTCAGTTTCGAGTTGGTGTTCCCACCATCCTTCTTCAACATCATGACGCACGTCCTAGTTCACCTATGCGAAGAGATTAACGTTTTGGGTCCTGTATTTCTACACAATATGTTCCCCTTTGAGAGGTCCATGGGAGTCTTAAAGAAATATGTTCATAACCGTGCTAGGCCAGAAGGAAGCATCTCCGAGGGCCATGAAAATGAGGAGGTCATTGAGTTTTGTATTGACTTTATTCCTGACCTTAAGCCGATTGGTGTTCCTGAATCGCGGTATAAGGGCAGACTGGATGGAAAAGGCACGCTAGGAGGGGATCAAATAATATGTATGGACGAACATTCTCTAATTGAAGCACACTACACAGTTCTACAGAATTCCGCCTTGGTGGCTCCGTATATGGACGAACACAAGAATTTTCTACGCTCCAAACACCCGGAGCGGTCTGATGACTGGATTACATGTGAACAAACCAGGAGTTTCGCCGGCTGGTTGCAGACACGTACCATGCATAACGCCTCTATTGAAGATGACATGTACTCGCTGTCTCAGTTACCATCTTCGAATATAATGACTTTCAAAGGGTACGAGATAAATGGTAATACATTTTACACGATCGCCCAAGATAAGAAGAGCACCAACAAAAACAGTGGTGTCCGCTTTGATGCAGAAACCAAGACGGTAAAGGAAACATATTATGGTTACATAGAGGAGATATGGGAACTTGACTATGGACGTGGTTTGAAGGTCCCTTTGTTTCGGTGCAAATGGGTCAATATGACACGAGGCAGGGTAACGGAAGACCCGCAGTACGGAATGACAACAGTGGATCTCAACAATCTTGCATATGCAGATGAACCATTCGTCCTAGTTAATGACGTGGCACAGATTTTCTATGTGAAAGATATGTCTACCAAGCCGAGAAAAAGAAAAGATAAGGAAGCGAATGCATCATACGATGAGCCAAAGCGCCACATAGTTCTTTCTGGGAAGAGAAACATCGTGGGAGTGGATGACAAGACAGACATGTCAAAAGATTATGAAAAGTTTGATGAAATTGCTCCATTCACAATAAATATTGACTCGAGCATCTAGTTAAATGATGAAAAAATTTCATGGCTGTGGCGCAAAGGGACATACACAAAGAAAAAGTTTCACACCCAAAGATCTGGGATGTGATCGGCTTCACTATCATCACTTTCTTCTGTGTTTCACACCCAGGAGGGAATCTCTGTAATAGTTAGGGTAGTTATGTGTTTTGGCATTTGAAACGCAAAGAAATTTTATGTGCAAACAAATTCTTTCATGCATTTATTGATTTTTTCAGCTAAATGACCCTGAAATTGAAAAGCATTTCAAATGAACTCAGAAAAGGTTGAAAGTTGGCATGATATCATAATTTCACCCACATAGCATGTGCAAAAAAGTAGAGAGGGTTACCGCAAAAACTGGATGCACTTTGTGTACAAAATGGACAATCTCTTTTGAAGTATCAGGGTTTCGGACGAAAACTCATCCGTTATAAAGGCATTTCATTTTTTAAATAACCTAAGCATTACCAAATTGAATATAATGATAAAACACACTAATATTAAACATAAGAAAAAAAGAATCACTGAAAAAGAATCACAAAAATAAATAAAGCAAAAAAATAAGAAAATAAAAAAGCCCGCCTACTTCGCCACAGCGGCCTGCATACGACTAGAAACCCAACCTGTTGTTGGGCCAGGATGCAGGCCCGCAAAGGCCCAGTAGGCCCACAGGGTAGCACAGAACATTTAGGCCCAGTAGGCCTGATTTGGAGAGGAGCTCGAGGGAGCTACCGCACTGGGGCTTATAAACCAGTGCGGACGCCCCTCGGCTAGCGAGGTGGGACTAAACATGATGCACCGCACCTATGCCAGCGCACCCCGTTTAGCACCGGTTGGTGGCTCAAACCGGTACTAAAGGGGGGTCTTTAGTATCGTTTGGAGCCACCATCCGGTACTAAAGGGGTGCCGTTCCCGCCGCTTGGCCTGGCCAAAATAGACCGTTAGTACCGGTTGGTGGCTCCAATCGATACTAAAGGTTGTTCTATATAAAAAAACACTTCAAAAAATTTGTCAGTTTCTCATCTCTCCCTCTGCTTCTTTCTCCTCTGCCCGTCGCCGCCGCCCCTCGTCACCGCCCCGTCACCGTCCGTCCCCATCCCCGTCCCCGTCGCCGCGCCGCGCCCCGTCGCCGCGCCCCGCCCCGTCCTTCCGTCGTCCCCGCCCGGCCCGTCCCCGTCCCCGTCGTCGCCGCCCCGTCCCCGTCCCCGTCTCCGTCCCCGTCGTCGCACCCCGTCGTCGCGCCTCACCGGTGAGCTCCTGCCCCGGCCGCCATGTACCCCACACACACACATTGTTATAGAAATGTTAGCAATCTTTCTGTTTTTTAGTTATAGAAATATTAGAAATGTTAGTTATATAGAAATGTTTTTTAGTTATAGAAATATTAGAAATGTTAGTTATATAGAAATATTAGTTATATAGAAATATTAGAAATGTTAGTTATATAGAAATGTTAGTTATATAGAAATGTTTTTTAGTTATAGAAATATTAGAAATGTTAGTTTTAGTTATAGAAATATTAGAAATTTTAGTTTTAGTTATAAAATTTAGAATTTGCATATATGAAATGACAATCCATCATTTAAAAATGTTACTTTACTTTTGCGGCATATAGTATTTGTTGTCGACGATGCCCGGCCCGCGTCCTCGCCGTCGACCAGTTCGCGATGACGTCCTGCTTCAGAGGACCCATCTCTGGGACTGGGCTCCGCCGGGCTGGCACTGGGAGGTGCTACCTTCAGGGGCGCGACGCTTGGTGAGGAACCCGGCCCCGGGTCCCGTCGTCGACCCTGGTCTCCTTTGGTGGCGTTCGCGTGGGCCACTTTCGATGCGGAGGGAGCCGGCCCCGCCGGAGGTGGTACATCGCCGTGTCAGGGAGGAGGGCGAGCACGTCCATCACTACATGGCTGCTATGGACGTCAGGTTCTCCAATACCTGGCAGGTTCTTTCGGGAGATCACCCGAGCTATGATCCAGTGATGGTTCCTTCACTTTGGTTGTCCACCGCTCGCGCCTCAGGAACCGCGAGTGGCCTAGAATACTCTCTAGTATTCGATCTTTATTAGCTAGCTAGCTAGTGATGTATTCGATATATAATATTCGAGATGATTTATTCGAGATTATATATATTATTCGAGACGATGTATTCGAGATTATATCTATTATTCGTGACGACGTATTCGAGATTATATTCGATGATGCTTATTATGTACTATGATTTATTCAGTTTTTCCTTATTAATTGATTGCATCCATGCATTGTAATTTGAATATATTTCTTTTGGATTAGTTAAATAAAACCTATGGCAGACAATACCGGCAGAGAGGGAGAAGGGGCCCTGTTCAATATCATACGCAATCCTCGCGGGCCAGATGATGATCACAATGAAGAAGATTATGACGGCTCCGAATATCTAAACAACACCGGGAAGGGTGATATGATATTCGATGCGACGACCGAATTGATGGAGTCATGAACTATGAACATGACGAAGAAAATGTTGATCTTGAAACAACAAAGACCGGCGAGGTATATTTATATAAGCAGGCATCTGGTGATCATCAAATGTTTTAAATGACTTGAAGATATGTATTAACGAATCGATCTTTCTTCTTTCAGCCATCCAGATCGAGCAAATCTTTAGGCAGCAGGACAATACGAGGCCCGAACAAAAAGTTGAAGGAGGGCGTAAAGTACAATATCGAGGCCATCAAACCTAATGGCGAACCATTAGCGCCTAAGAAGATTGCGGACAAGTTCATTCGTCAGTGCGGAGTTCTTGTGAAGGACCAACTCCCGATCTCCCTTCAAGAATGGAGAGAGCCAGCAAAGCCACGTCCAGATCTTACTTTTGTCGACGACAGACAAAAACTTCTGCTTTGGGAAACGCTCATGGAACATTTCACCCTACCAGATAATTTCACAAATGCAGATGTGGAGAAAGTCAAGGACGCTGCTCTTAGGAAGATGGCGGTTGCATTCAACAACCACAAGAATCGTGTATGGGACCAGTACGTCAAGGGAGGAAAGAAGACTCCAGTATTCAAGGGAACACTAGAGAAGCAAAGTGCTCATTGGGACGATTTCATGAAATTCAAGGAATTGGAATTATCTAAGGAATGGTCGAGAATAAATAAGGCCAATGCCGCAAAAAAGGATAAGTTCCATAAGCTGGGGCCAGGTGGCTACGCGGTGGGAATGCCTAAGTGGGATAAGTCTGAGAAAGAGATGGAGGATGCAGGTGTCACTCCAGAAACATTGAGCTGGCCCCCCAGGTGCAAGACTTGGTTCTATGCGCATGGGGGGAGTTGGACCCGAAGACAGGCAAAGTTTCGAACAAGGCATGTCTGGACGGAGCCGAAGATAAGCTACTTGTTTCAATAGAAGAGGCTCGATCGGGGCTGTTCGAGCCCAACAGAGAGAACGACGAGCTTACGCGTGCCCTGGGAAATCCTGAACACCCGGGAAGAACACGAGGCAAGGGCGCTATTCCGTGGTATGAGGGGTTTTGGGACTGGAACGCCGACTACAGAACCCGTGCGAGAAAGAAGATTGCGGAGGAGAAGAAGAGGAAGATGGAGGAGGAGCAGAGGAAGCTGGACTATGAACGCCTTCAAGGCCTAGAATCAGCACACGCGGATTTGGCAGTCAAATTCCAGCGGCAGCAGGAGCAGATCGACTCACTTAGCCAGCAAAGGGGGTCTCAGCAGCTGCAGCAGCTAGCGAACGATCCAGCATTGGATAGCACCGTCTCATCCATTCTGAGAAGCAGCATGGGTTCCGCCCTGGGCGACGCATTGCTGGAAAGCTACCCAGTGGATGACATCATGGAGAACACTAACTGCGAGCTACACTTCAAAATGAAGAACATATCCATTAAGGTGGCGGACGCCGTTGCTTTTACAAATCCCCTCGAGGCAACCTTCCATTGCAACCCGATTCCAGCGGGCTATAATCATGTCTTGGTTGATGAGGTGGTGGACCAATATTCGGGGCTATAGCTTGACATTCCTGGAGGTGACGAGGAGCACACACTAGGAGAGGCCAACCATCGTATCATCCTATGGAGAAAGGATTGCATCATCTTTCGAAGGCCACCGACACCGCGTCAGCCGAATCCTCGTCGAAGTCCGCCACCGAGTCAGCAGACTCCCGCTCCTCCAAGTCCACCTCCAAGTCCGGCAAAGCGTCAGGCCACTCCTCCTCCAAGTCCGGCACAGCTTCAGGCCACTCCTCCTCCTCCAACTCAGCCACGTCAGCCGTCTCCGCCGCCTAAGCAATCACGGAAGAGAGCCGCCTCAGCTATGGTGCGTAGCGGTACAAGTCGAGATAGTACTGGAGGTACAGGCGGAGGCAAGCGATTTCAATATGGTCCAAGCAACCTCGCGCCTCTTCCACAGAGGCCTTACGACAAGTCCGAGGAGGAAAACGCAGCCATATCGAAGGCCGAGGTGGAAGCCCATTTTGCACCGAAACCGCCACCGCTACTAAGGGAGAAAGTGCCTGAGGAAAAGATTGACCACTTCATTCGTATGGCTAGACCACCAGCTCCCAAGCTTGTTGACACAGACTATGAGCGCCACCTCAGGAAGTTAAATCGAGCACGTCTACAGAAAGAGGCGAGCTCGAGCTCGAGAAAATCAGCTGGCCAAAGGAGCGGTAAAACAGTTCCCCAGCTGGGAGAACAGGCGGCACAATCAACCCCCCCCCCTCCCCCCCTCCCCCCGCTTGTTGTGCCAACAACACATAAGAGTAGGCGCGCCCAATATTATTTTGGGCAAACCATTAATGTTCCCGGGCTAGGCGATGTGGTAATAACCGAGGAGCATATTGAGCAGGCTGAAAGGCTCATGATCACTGTTGGACAACTCCTCGACATCGAGCTCATGTCTCAGCTTAGAGAGGAGGAAATAAAACGGAAATATGTCCGGGGCCAACCTTTGGTCGAGCCAGACGAGGTCAAGAAGCTCCCAACGAGAATGTATGAATTGCATCAATGGTACATGGACATTACCAAGATTTTCAATCGAGAGTCCCTCATGGTGAATGTCAAGAAGGATCATTACTACCATGAGAAAGTTGTGTCCATTGAGTATTCAGAACTATTTCAGTTATACAATCAAGACGCACTCGACAAATCTATCGTCAGTTGCTATTGTCTGTAAGTGATTTCTTTCTGTAATTTAAGTCTCAAGCTAGTTGTAGTGATCATTTTGATCAATCATTACCTGTAATTATCCTCACTATATTCTTTTCTGTGGTATTATGCAGGATCAAGATTTATGAAATGAAAAAAGGTGGACGCTATGGCATTGGGTTCATTGACCCAAATACCATTAATGAATACACATGGAAATTAGATTCATATTATCCAAAAAGTGTAGAGGAAAGCATGCTAGAATTCTTCAAGCGCCTCAATACCAATGAAGATATACTATTTCCTTACAACTTCGAGTGAGTCACTATGTCTTGTACTACAAATTTTGTTTTTGCCTACTAGCTAGCTACATGTTTTTGCTTACATATGCCCGCTTAATTAAGACATGCAAACGTGTGTGCATGCAGATTTCACTGGATCTTGTTAATCATTAAAGTTGATGAAGGAACAGTTGAAATACTGGACTCACTACTTAAAAAAGCAAGTGACTACATCATCTTGTTTGGGATAGTCAACAGGTAATTTCAATCATTATTAACTATATCTCGGCCTATTTAGTTCGTCATTTCCTGATATGAACTATTTAATAACCTCTTTATTCATTTTCTTTGTCAGCGAGCAGGGCTTGGGCAAAGTTCATCAGCGTCACTACAGGTCAATGGAAAAAGAAGCTGAAATGATATCGACCCAAGGTAAGTAATTAAGTAGTACTAGCTAGCTAGCTGCCATCTCTTTAATTATCATGCTTGATTAATTATTATCTGATCAAATTCCATTCTCGTAAAGACCCTGAAGCAGGCACCGGGGAATAATTTGTGTGCATACTACGTTTGCGAGAACATTCGCATGATGACGTCCAAAAGGAGCAGATCTCAAAGACAGGAGTGGGTACGTTTGTCAGAACACTATTCACAATTTTTACACCATTATCGATATCTAGTCACACAACTAATACACATGCATATTGATCTACTTCTTAACAGTTCAAAGAGGTGCGGGAGCAGCTCCTAGCAGAGGAGCGCATAGAAGCAATTCAAGAGGAAATAGCGGGATTTTTGCTCGACCAGGTCATAGATCCCAAAGAAGAATACTATTACCCGCTACCGCCCCCATGAACCACTTCCAATTATCATCGTGCTCCGTAGGCACCAATTAGGCTAATGCCACTGGCTCCGAAGGCACCAATTAGGAGAAACTGTATATAGCTAGCTAATTGTGTATAT
>NC_057794.1:34631569-34648827 GCF_018294505.1 Triticum aestivum
CAACCTTTTAATACCGGTTGGTGTCACCAACCGGTACTAAAGGGCTCCCTGCCCCCGGAGCTGGCTCGTGCCACGTGGTTGCCCTTTAGCACCGGTTCGTGCTGAACCGGTACTAAAGAGGGGGCCTTTAGTGCCCACACTTTAGTGCCGGTTACCGAACCGGCACTAAAGGGCCTTACGAACCGGTGCTATTGCCCGGTTCTGCACTAGTGAGCACAACTGGACAGGCTCTACTAGGTGTAGTTTCTGTGATCGGGATGAAACTATCAAGCACCTTTTCTTTGATTGCCCGTTGGCGAGGGTGTTGTGGCGCTCGGTGCAAATTGCCTTTAACATTACTCCTCCGAATTCGGTCATGTCGTTATTTGGAACGTGGCTTGTTGGGATAGAGCCCGAGACAGCTAGACAAATTCACGTAGGAGTATGTGCGTTGTTATGGGCAAGTTGGGACTGCAGAAATGATGTGGCTTTTAACAGAACAACAACTATTCATTTTTTGCAGGTTTTATTCCGGGCTACCGCGCTAATCCGTTTGTGGTCCTTACTCACTCCAACGGAGGCCAGGGAGCGTTTGGTTACTGGATCTGTCCGATGGAAGATGGTAGTGCGGGATATCTTCAACCGGTTTGGATGGCGGTCATGTAATAGGATAGGCGATTAGTTTACCTATCTCTCTTATGCCAGCCCGGTTGTGGCGTTTGGGTCTTTTTTTGCTTTTATAGCTCTTTGTGAGCCAGCTTTTATTTTGTTGCAAACTGCAAGACCTTGTAGGACTACTTTTTTATTCATTAATGTGGCTGTGCCCCCTTTTTGGAAAAAAAAAGCATACATCAGGCTTGCTTTTCCTTCTTAGGACCCAGCACTATATTCAGCAGGCCCGTGAGTGTTGCCTCAGGACCTTGATGGACGCTCTCCATGACCACCCACCAGTTTTGATGGAATCCAGCTATAATCTGTTCGGCCTGCCTGAAGAGCAGCATGTGACCTTGATGACCATTCATCGGTAAGGAAATCCACCAGTTTCGACATGGAAATGGAACGAAATAATGGACCTGGGTGGCAACGTGTAATGGGCCATTGCTCTCGTGCACGAGATCGTGGGGAGGTGGCAACCGCGCTTGTAAATCCAGCCCGTGAAACAACCACTAGCTCCCCAACTCCATCAGTTTGGGCATGGAATGAATTTAGTGGGTGCGGGTGGCAACGTGGATGGGTGCAGGTGAAGTGATGGAATCGAGAGAGCACCCACACTAATCTACCGTCTGCCTATATAAACCCCACTCTTTGCTCTCACTCGTGTCCATTCTCTCCACTCCATTCGCTTTGCTACTAGCTAACACAGCCACCCGTACATAGCACTAGCAGCAGCAGCAGGGCAGCTCCTCAGTCCAGTACGTGAGCAAGATCAGCAGATCGATGGCGCTCTCTCGTCGCAAGACCGCGTCCGCCCTCCTCCTGCTCTTCCTCCTCGTCGCCACGGGTACATGCCGCCTCCCATCCTCACTCTTAATTCCCAGCGAGATGTGATCTGTTTCCTGGATGACCCTTAGTTGCTTAATGTGGTTTGGTTGATGTGCATGCAGAGATGGGGACGACGACGACCAAGCTGGCGGAGGCGCGGGACTGCCTGTCGCAGAGCCACAAGTTCAAGGGCGCCTGCCTCAGCAGCAGCAACTGCGCCGCCGTCTGCCGCACCGAGAACTTCCCCGAGGGCGATTGCCACACGCCGCACTTCGCGCGCAAGTGCTTCTGCAAGAGGCCCTGCTAGGCCGCACGCTGGCCCCGCCCTGCCGGCCAGCGCCGAGACGTCCGATGCTACATCATCCGTGCCGTTAGCTAATAATTAGCTTATATCTGTTCTGTTGGTCGGTGCGTCCAGGTTCGTCAGTCAGTCGTACTAGTTCTTAACTAGATCATCCGTGCCGTAACTAGTTCTGTTCTGTTCATCGGTGCGTCCCTCTTAATCAGTAGGACAACTAATAAAGTAGAAAAATCAATCGGGGTCTCTGTAGTTTACTTCGCTGTACGCCGTGTTTATGCCTGATTTGTGTGTGGTGATGTAATAAATATGTTCGTTGTTTCAGCATGGATGGACTTGTGCAATGCATCCCCCTTTCCCCCCTGTCTCTGTGTAAGTGTGATCGTGTTCAAAGGCAAATGCTAGTATTATTGCTTGTGACTACTGCATTTTCATGTGACAAGACGTTTTTGGAAGCTGCATAAAGATTTCATTTGTATACATGAACAACTATAAGTTGAACGTAACCTTGTCAAAAATTTAACGCTAGATTGTAGGCCTTTTCTCTATTAAAAAATACCTTGTCAAAAGAAACCAAGTTTTCTTTTGAGAAAGAAAATAACATAGTAGAGCATTAACATGAGTACAACTTTTCTTTTACTAAAAGAAACAGCTTTATGTGCACTGGGATTTAATTAAACCAGCTGGTCTACAAATCACATTTTTCTACCTTTAATAAAAAAATATTACACATGAAAATCAGAAGAAGAAAAAAGATGCATAGACCACCATTTCCTTGGAAGAACAATTCCGCAAAAGCCCTCCAGAGTCTAACCGTACAGAGATATTTTGGTAAAGCGCTCTGGATACTCCTCCTAGTAATAAGGATGTGCCGTTGACTTAGCGTGGGGTAGGAGGATGGATATAAATCCATCCAATCACACACTATAAGCAGAGACAATGTAAGATTGTAAGATGTTTCAAGAGTTGCTTGAAAAAAATTCTTAAACAACGATACTTTTTTTAGGTGACTAAGTAAGCATTTATGCTACACAAATAAATACTGGTGCTTTATAAAAAACAGGTTCATTTTTACAAGCACCTATATAAATACTTTGTGTTGCACATGGGCTAGCACACACCACAAGGCAGGCATCATGATCTGCTCACAATTGGGACAAACCTTATGGGCCCTCATGAGTTACATGTGTCCCATATGCCGAAGTTTTTTTCAGTGGTATACTTTTATATTTTATTTTTTAGACAAAATTTTATATTCTTTTAAGTTATTGTAGTCATGTGACCCACAATTTTTATTTAGCGCTCATTTTAGAACGACAGGGAGATCATCCTATTTTTGTGCCTTGTGCTACAAATAGAGCCTATAACACAATATTGACCGTCCCAATAACTCCCGTACCCTCCTCACTCGCGAAACTATCACAAAAACTATATCTCACTTACGGTGAGTTATTGCAAGTGCTCTCTCAGAGAGCTCTTGATTTGGGTCAGCCCGCCTAGGAACCGAGGGTGGGGACGGTATTTGCTTAAAGCCTTTTCGCGCGGGTTCTTTTCATGTGGTTTTATTTGGGAATCGGCTTCTCATCCATTTTAGTGTTTTTCTTGAGGTCTTGCCTTTTTTCTCCTTTTTAGAACTTTTTTCCTGTTTATTTGTTATTTATTTTCTGTTCCTTTTTTCTCTTTCCTTTCCTTTCTCTCTTTATTCCCGGTTCTAATTTTTTTGTTCATCATCTATTAAAAACAAGTACATCGTCTATTTAAGAAAAAAAATGCATATCTGAACATGCTATCGTGTATTTAAAACAATTCCAATGTGTATTAAAAATGGTAACCATGTATGTATTAAAATGTATAGAGTGTACTTTAAAAATGTTCCAGTATATTAAAATATGTTCATCGTGTAGCCCATCTTGCTTCAAAAATGAATGCTCATATTTAAAAAAACATCAATGAATATTTTAAAAGGGTTCGGTGTATTATTTAAAAAATCACCATGTACTAAAAATCCTAGGTCAGATTTGTAGCTAAGTCCAAGATCATTTGGTTACTTATGATAACCGTAGCTGACGGGCTGGATCATATCATACGCGGATTCACGCACCCTCCCATGCATCTGCTTCTGACATGTGCACGTATGAATCTGCTTCTCATCGCATGGAGTGACTAGGCGTACAGTAGGCTCGGTTTGCGTACAGCCTTGATGGCCGCTCCACAGCCACGCATCGGGTGAAGCTGAGCAGCATGTGACCTCGACGATCCCCGGCTCGCTAGAATCCAACGACGGGCCATTCATCGGTAAGGAAATCGAGCCCGTGAAATGACCACTCCCTCAGTCCTACTTACTACTACGCTACTTTCGGAATCGAATGAAGTTATTGGACGTGGGGGGTGGCAACGTGGAATGGCCCCGCCCTGCCCTGCTACTGTGCATATGCATGTGCAGTGTGGGTGAGCAGCAATTGCATGCTCTGCTCCTGTAGGCTGTACTGGATCTAGGTTAGCAGCAATTATATCCAAAAGGACACTACGCTTTGTTAAGCCCACGGCTTAAACACCCATTAATCTGCCGTCTGCCTATATAAACCCCACCAGCCCAGCCCACTCTTCGCTTCTCAGTTCTCACTCACCGCTGTCCATTCTTCTCCATTCGCTTTGCTAACACAGTCCCCAGTAGCAGCAGCAGCAGGACAGCTCAGTCTCGGGTGAAGCTGAGCAGATCGATGGCGCTCTCTCGTCGCATGGCTGCGTCCGCCCTCCTGCTGCTGGTCCTCCTCGTCGCCACAGGTACGCCCCGCCTCTCACTCATCCCACCCAGCGAGCTGTGGTTTGCTCTTTTACTTATCGTGGTTTCGTTGATGTGCATGCAGAGATGGGGGCGACGACGGTCAAGCTGGCTGAGGCGCGGGACTGCCTGTCCCAGAGCCACAAGTTCAAGGGCGCCTGCCTCAGCAGCAGCAACTGCGCCGCCGTCTGCCGCACCGAGAACTTCCCCGACGGGGAGTGCCACACGCACAACTTCGCCCGCAAGTGCTTCTGCAAGAGGGCCTGCTAGCCCGCCTGCTCGATCGCCCCGGCCGCCCTGCCGGCCAGCGCCGCCACGTCCGATGCTAGCTAGCTGTTAGATCGTCCGTGCCTTTTGGTAGATCTGTTCGTCAGTCCGTTCCCGTTCGTCACTAGTAGCTGTTCGTGTGGCTGTCTCCCGTAATAAAGTACGAAATCAACCGGGGTCTCGGTAGTTTGGTTCGCAGCACGTCGTGTTTGTCGCTGCTTTGTGTGGTAATGTAATATGGTCCTTGTTTCAGTATGGACGGACGTGTGCACTGCATCTAAATCTGAGGATGGTTTCATACTTAAACCATACTTGAACCATGCCTACATGTATCTCTCAAAACCATACTTAAACCATGCCCGTTTAGTGTCATTTTCAACCCAACCAAAATTAGATCCTCTATTTTTTTCACCCAAACAAATTTAAATTAATACATAACCATGGGTTTAAACCCAATACATAACTATGGATTTGCTTCAATGTATATATGATTGCACAAATCGACATGTTAAGAAGCAAATGACATAAAAAAGGCATAAGTGCATCTGCAACAGTTTGGGAACAAAGTTATCGTTGAGATACAGTCAACACACAGTAAGAGTTAAAAAGACAATGCCCACGATTGAACAAGTGTATTAAAACCAATTGCTTAGTTAAAGCACAAGCAAACACATTCGATTTGCATGTGGTATTTCCCCATAATACAGAATTACATAGTGCATCGCAGCATGTACGCGGATCAAAGATACTCGTTGTCGATGCGTCCTTACTTATTGCACATAACCAATGCCCAGAAACCGGTTTGGATCCATAGTTTATAGCCATTAATAACCAAATTGTTTAAGCCCATAACCAACTATACCCAAATTGGTTTCTTCACATACCTAAACCAAAACCAAACTAAAAAAGATTCAACCCAATAAAATCTGAACCAATCAAACCCAAAGTAAGAACCGAACTGTTTCATCCAGTTTTTTAATAACCATTCTCAGGTTTAACTGCATCTCCCTCTGTCTCTACTAAATCAGCATCTTCAAAGAGAACTGCTATTATTGTGACTACCGCATTTTTATCTGACGAAATGTGCTTGGATGCTGGGTGAACATTTCATTTGTACACATGAACAACTAAAAAAGCTAAGTTGTTTGTACGAACTTTCTTTTATCAGGAAAAAATACCTTGTATCTATTCAGATTTTATTAAACTTGCTCTACAAATCGTATTTTCTACTTTCAAATAATATAAAGTTTGGACATTAAAAAATAACACATGCGTAGACAACCATTTCCTTGGAAGGACAATCGGGACTGCACAAGCCTCCACTGTTCAACCGTATGGAAACATTTGGGTAAAGCGTCCTCGATGCTCCTCCAAGTGATAAGGATACATCGGTGACTCATCGTGGGGTCCCAGAGGGCAACAGAGAATGAACGCACGTCCATCCAATCACACACTAAGAACGTGTACAATGCAAGCTGTTTATATATAGAGGTACTTGTAAAACATAAACCGTCTTTTCTTATGCATCGGTGCTTTTTTTATGGCATAGCTGCCCAAGCAAGTGATAATGCTATGCAAGTAATCAGCGATGCTTCAAAAAAGACCCATTCGTTTTTACAAGCACCTCCCTAGGTACGTTGCATTGTACATGACCTAACAGAGATCGCGAGGGCAGGCAGAGCGATCTGACAAAAGAACAAACCCTCTGTGCCCTCATAAGTTCCACGTGCTTCGTATGTTGTATGCACCTACTTCCATGTTCTTCCTTTTTTTTTCTTTTAGTGGACCACTTTTGTGTTCTATGAATTGGTCGCGTGATCCACAATTCCTATTTAGATGAAGAGCAACAAGGAGCTCCAACAATTTGTTATGATAACACCTATTTGCCCATGTTTCGCACAGGGCGCCCCTCAACTAGGCCGACCAAATGGCGAGACACTAGAGCGAGCGGTTTTTTAGGCGTTTTTTGTTTTGGTCTGTTTTCTATTCAACTAAAAACATGGAAAACTATTTTCGGAAGTGAAGATTTTTAGCAAATGTGATCTTTTACAAAAAATTAATATTTGAGAACAATTTTTGAGCAAACGCCAAAAAAATTGGAAAATCTTGAAAAAAAATTATTAAAATGTACAAATATTTTAAATGCGAAATTCTTGGGAATTTGGAATTTCAAAACATTTTTTGAAATATAATTTTTAAATTTCAAAGAACTTTGAATTTTCTGAAGAAAAAAAATTAGAAACTAAAGAACATAAAACAAGACCGGCTTCTCAAAACCGATAAAAGGTGGACATTCTCAAAACCAGGATTCCAGTAGCTAACTAAAATGTCAGCCAAACTCATATCACTCGGTGGCTTGTCAATGCGATTACCTGGCAATTTGACACAATAAATGTCAAATGGAAATTGCCATTTGACACCTTCTGCTTTTTTTTCATGATAATACGTGTCTCAGTAATAAAATAAAGATTTAATTACAAGCCATGTAAATATCGACATTACAGAACTGTAAAGATAGGATAATTCTATGAAAAAAAGAAAAAACAGCGCTTGGCCCTGCTTCGACTAGAGCCTGAAACACAGCAGGGCCCGTGTCACTCTTTGCTCGTAGAAAAAACGTAGCTACACGAACGCTGCTATACTTCGCAAAAGCTATAAATCGCTTGTTGCCAAACGTATCGTAGCCTCACCAACAAGGAGCAGTCTTTGGAAGTTTCTAGAAACAGGTGCAGATTGCTCTTAGAACCTTATGTGTAGTGTTTTTATTCTTTGTTTTTCTCTAATTGTTTTGTTTTTTTACTTTTTTTTGCCTGGTCTTCCTAGGTTTTGAACTAAAGAATTCAAAAAAATAATGTGCGGAAAATGTTACTTTCTTCCACAAGAGACACAGACTTAGCTTCTCATGGAGGCACAACTTTGCTTTCACAAGAGGCGCAACTGTGCCTCCTAAAAGGGGAAAACACGTTTATTTCCTTCTGCAAAAAAAAAAAAGATTTGCTGCTTGTGGAGGCACATGTTTACTTCCTTGTGCCTCTTGGAAAAGGCAAAAACATGTTCTTTTCTTTCACGAGAGTCACATATTTGCTTCTCGTAGAGACATAAGTTTGCTTCACGGGAGGCACAGTTAAGCCTTCCGAAAAAGAAAATGAAACACGTTTTTTCTTACGCGAGAGGCACATATTTGCTTCTCATGGAGGCACGTGTTTACTTCGCGAGAGGCGCAACTGTAACTCTCAGAAAAAAGAATAAAATCCATTTTTTTTCTTTCGCGAGAAGCACATATTTATTGTGCGAAAAAAATGTTATTTTTTTTCACGAGAGACACAGACTTGCTTCTTATGGAGGCACAACTTTGCTTCCACGAGAGGCGCAGCTGAGCCTCCTGAAAGGGAAAAAACACGTTTATTTCCTTCTGCAAAAGAAAGATTTGCTGCTCATGAAGGCACTTGTTTGCTTCCATGTGCCTCTTGGAAAAGGCAAAAACATGTTCTTTTCTTTCGCGAGAGGCATATATTTGCTTCTCATGGAGACATAAATTTGCTTCGCGGGAGGCACAGTTGTGCCTTTCAAAAAAGAAAACAAAACACGTTTTTTCTTACGCGAGAAGCATATATTTGCTTCTCATGGAAGCACATGTTTGCTTCGCGAGAGGCACAACTGTTAACTCTCAGAAAAAAGAATAAATTCATACTTCGGACTCAGGTTTTCTTTTCTTCCTTTTTCGTGGAAAAAAGTTCATCGAAACCTATTAACATGGGATCTAGTTTCGAAGATCTCGATGAGAGAAGTACAACGATGAAAATGGTTTGCAGTTTGAACGCGCGGTTTAATATTTTTTAAATTCTTGATTAACATTTTTTGAATACAAGATTAATATTTTCTGGTGCCTCTGGATGGGCAGAGGCCACCGGTACGGGCGGCTTGCCCCCCTTAACGGTCGTCTGCTTCCTACCACGCAATATACACCGAAAAGTTTTTGTTTCCTTACAAACAAGGGCCCAAGATTATGCATCGAACACCCTAAAGCTTTTGTTTCCTTACAAAGAAGGCCAAAATTAGAACAAGGCATGGGGATTTTAGCTGGAAATTTTGGCAGCATAACGCGTTAGGTAGCCAAAGATTTGAAGATCATAACAATTATGTATGGTATATTATAACTAAGATATCACATACATATGTGTGGGCAGAAATACAACTTGTGCGACCTCAATACTCCTAGCATCAATACTATGATTTTGATCTCTAAGAGCTAGCTACTTGCTACTCCAATGTGTGAGCTATCATTTGTTTGCTATATTTCACAATCCATCGTCATGGCTTGAGGCTTCATGACCACGACATCCGTCCTTCCCTTCTTCAGTCCACAACACAAGCTAAGGAGAACCAGCCATCAAGAGCAACCAAAAAGCATATGACTAGCTCAGATTTACACCATCCATCCATCTCCTCGTCCGCGTGTGTTGTGGCTCCAGGCCCCTACATAGGCAGAGAGACAAAGAGAGAACAAGATTAACTAATTGATCAGCGGCCAAGTTACAAGCTCTCCACACCACAGAATCAACACTACCAACAAAAACACAACCAAACAACTACAGAGGCACCGTAGTCGATCTCCTAGGAAGATGCTACAGCCACAAGAAGCATATTCTCAGCATTGTAGGAAAAAGCTACTGCCACAAGAAGAGTATTATTCTCAGAAAAAGCTACTGCCACAAGAAGACTATTATTCTCATAAAAGGCTACTGCCACATGCCTAAACATTGTCGTCTACAAACTAAACTCATCTAAGCTATCTTATAAACCAAAAAGTGGTTATTGGCAGGATGGTTTAAATCTCACACACTAGGAGGAAAACTCCAGTAAAAGGTTGCAATACTATATGCAAGATCACACAGGTATCCATGATTTCGGTACCCCGCAGAAAAACAGTAATAATAAACCCAAAAAAGTACCAATATATGCATCTGGTTCGGCATAAGTTTGAAACAAGCAACATGTCACTTGCTGCACTATCATAGAAAGCAACAGAGGCCTTAGATTCAACTATTTTTCATGTTTTCTCTTAGAAGAGAGTCCCCTTCCTTTCAACACGGTAACTATAACTCCAAAACCGAATCCTAAATATACATCACTATGCCAAAGCATTTCAAAGACACATGCTGCAATTTGTCATACTATTATCAGTTTACGATCGACAACACACTACGAGGTCAAAAACAGTAGCATAATATTCATCACAGTTATTGTGACAGTGATTATCCAACTAGTGAAGGCAGCAGAGTTTCATTTATGTAGTACCTTGGATGTTCTTCATGAGCCAAGGTCAATCCTGGAGGCCACCGGGCAGAGCATGTCATTGAGGTCTGGAAACAAGAAAGATAAATTCCCTGATATTTCCTGTCGAAAATAGTATGCATTATGCACTGTGGTGAATGTGCAATGAGGACCCTTTCATCCTATATTTTACAGCTACACGACCTAAATAGTATGCATTATGCACTGTGGCGAATGTGCAATGAGAACCCTTTCATCCTATATTTTACAGCTACACAACCTGACTACGATAACAACAACAACAACAACAACAAAGCCATTAGTCCCAAACAAGTTGGGGTAGGCTAGAGGTGAAACCCATAAAA
Source organism: Triticum aestivum (assembly GCF_018294505.1). Taxonomy (NCBI): domain Eukaryota; kingdom Viridiplantae; phylum Streptophyta; class Magnoliopsida; order Poales; family Poaceae; genus Triticum; species Triticum aestivum. The sequence continues at coordinate 34,642,017 of NC_057794.1, forward strand.
GACCAGTCACTACCGTAACACTTGCACAAGAAAAAGAAAACATCAAATGGAGCATATCAATACTTCAGAAAGGCTAATATGAAACCTGTAGAACAACAGAAGAAATCAAATTACACATATCAAACCACTACCACAGACCATAAGCACTGATCATCGCCTCAATAGATGGAGCAAAGCACAGGCTAGATCCCAAAGAAGACAGAGGAAGGCGAGACCAGAGACTCACCTAAGTGGTGATAACCAAGGAGGTAGTTGTCCGAGCTGGCAGCATGGATACTGGGCGACAACCCCTCCGTCTCATCAGCGCCAGAAGCAAGACAACCATGAAGACAACCACCAGGTAGCGCCAGAACCACATGGCGACCTCCTTCTCAACCGAGTCGCTTACATGAATGACATTCCTGGATGATGCAGATAACAAGTTTTAGAATGACATTCCTGGTCTCAAATATACAGGACCAAGAACCATACATTTTGATCTATAACTCAAGCAGTAGCATAACAAGGAGCAAAACCATATATTTTGATCTGTAGCTCAAATCTGAACAATTCTAACTTTCAAGAAAATGCCAAAGCAGCCAGCTTTACCTATGACAACATAAATTAGCTAAAAAGGAGACAAAATGAAGATACCCATCCATTGTAACATAAGTTGGTGAAAATAAGAAGGCACATACACAAAAACCAAGTGTCGGCTGCGTTTGTGCGTTACACTATTTTCTTGACAAACTACCAAAGTACTAAAGAGAGGGGGATCAAAATAAAACAAAAGGACCAGAGTAGTTCACAAGCAGTTCCAAAGGCTCTTAACACCACTTTGTCATCCAAAAGATTAGACGAGAAAGGAAACATTTGATTAGTTGGGGGGCTTAGTTTATTTGCCGCAACCATGTATGGACAGATAACCACCCAACAAGCAAACCCCTCCCCAAGGCTCGAAGCCCAACATCACAACACGTCTTTGGCGCAATGGCCGGGCACCACACAGCATGGTGTCTAAGGAGGAGACTAGGTAGTTACCTGAACCACAGCATGGCAGTTGCCGCACAGTGAACTGCTGTCAGGAGCTCATTGTCAAGTCATGCACCCGCAAGTCGATTTTGGTGACAGAAGAAGGTGCAATCATTGGCGCTGTCACCTGTCCAATTATATACAGCAAAAAAAGATCAGTTCTTTCTCATTAAATCATCCAGCAAGACAATGAGGTATGGAACACACAACCAAATCATTAACTTTGCAACAGCTCAATCTCCATGCTAAGAGAGTATCCTTGCCTCTCCTAGTGAGTACATAAATATACATGGCATCCCCAGGTTTCAGATTCTAATGTCTATCACAAACAGGATGCATCCAGCAGATTTGCATGCCTTGCCTGCAATCCCAGAGAAGATAGAGGAAGGTGAGACCAGGGACTCACCTAAGTGGTGATAACCAAGGAGGAAGTTGTGGGAGCTGACAGCAAGGATACTAGGCGACAACCCCGCCGTCTTATTAGCGCCAGAAGCAAGGAGATCGCGACGACAACCACCAGGTAGCGCCAGAACCACATGGCGATCTCCTTCTCAACTGAGTCGCTTACATGAATTGACGTACCTGGTTGATGCAGATAACAAGTTTCAGAATATCACAATATATGTAAAGCAAATTTTAGAATGACATTCCTAGTCAATATACATGACCACGAACTATACATTTTGATCTATAACTCAAACAGTAACATAACCAGGACCAAGAACGATCCATTTTGATCTATAACTCAAACAGTAGCATAACCAGGAGCAAGAACCATATATTTTGATATGTAACTCAAATCTGAACAATTCTATCTTTTGAGAAAATGCCAAAGCAACCAGCTATACCTAAGACGATACAACTTAGCTAAAAAAGGAGACAAAACGAAGATACCCATCCATTCTACCATAAGCTGGTGAAAATAAGAAGGCACAAACACATAAACCAAGTCTCGACTATGCCTGCACCATAACACCATTTTCTTGACAAACTACCAAAATACCAAAGAGAGGGGTATCAAAATAAAACAAAAAGACAAAAGTAGTGCACAAGTAGTTCCAAAAGCTCTTAATATAACTTCTTCATCCAAAAGATAGCCGAGAAAGGGAACATTTGATTAGTTGGGGGGCCTAGTTTATTTGCTACAACCATGTATGGCCAGATGAGCACCCCACAAGCAAACCTCTACCCAGAAAGTACCAAGGATTGAAGTTGAAGATCACAACACGTCTTTGGCAAGATGGCCGGGCACCACACGGCATGGTGTCTAAGGAGTAGACTGGGCAGTTACCTGAACCACAGCATGGCGGTTGCTGCACAGTGAGCTCACTGCCATGGAGAGAACTGATGTTAGGTTCCCATTGTCAAGTCATGCACCCGCAAGTCCATATCGAGAACAGAAGGTGCAAGCATTGGCGTTGTCACCTGTCCAATTACATACAGCAAAAAAGATCAGTTATTTCTCATTAAAGCATCCAACAAGACAATGAGGTAGGGAACAAATTAACTTTGCAACTACTCAATCTCCATGCTTCTAATAAACCTCACTTCTAAACTATACATCATGCACTAGCCAGAAACAATTAGAGTGGGAATGATTTCTCAAGTAGGGCGTGCACAAAGCACACAAACTGCAATAGTTTGTTGCTCGTAGTGGTGATAGCATGCATAATAGACACTACTATTAATTCTTTGAATGGGAGGATGGAGCCAAGTGTTCCGTTTAAAGGCACCGATGATTGTGTCAGTGGTGCTAAATGAAAACTCGTATTACATGTGTATAAGAAAGATCATATCCTGTTTGCATTCAATAATGCTAATAGATCAGAATGCTCAGGTCGCTCATGTCGCTTTTGCCTGCTGAACCTATCTAGGATCACTTACTCCATCAGGGACGTACTGTAAGGATTCACACCAACGGCAAAAGAAATTTTCCAAGAAGACAGGGAAGCCAGGGGAACAAAATGGCGTTCTACATGAACAGCTTGATATGATTGTTGGTACAAAATGGAATTCTAAACGAACAAAAGACGGCAGAAACACATATCCACAAGAATTAGAGAGACCCTAATCTCACAAAATTGGGATGCTTCAGGGTAAAACAAAAGATACGACAAACTATTATTTCTGAATAGAAAAAACAGCGCTTGTCCCTGCTTTGACTAGAGCCTGAAACACAGCAGGGCCCGTGTCACTCTTTGCTCGTAGAAAAAATGTAGCTACACGAACGCTGCTATACTTCGCAAAAGCTATAAATCGCTTATTGCCAAACGAATCGTAGCCTCACCAACAAGGAGCAGTCTTTGGAAGTTTCTAGAAACAGGTGCAGATTGCTCTTAGAACCTTATGTGTAGTGTTTTTATTCTTTGTTTTTCTTTAATTGTTTTGTTTCGTTTTTTCTTTTATTTTTTCTTTCAGATTTTCCCTTCCCTTTTTTATTAATTTCTTTTTTAAAATACCTGTTGAACAATTTAAGTATATAGATTGAGCATTTTTCATATCCACGTTGAACAATTATCTAAATACATGTTGAACATTAGCAAAATACACACTGAATTTTGTGAGTATGCAGTGAACATTTCTAACCACGGGCTTATACCTTTTCCAAAAATATCATCTACATTTGTCTAAAACGTGCAAAGAAAATTAAGGGTTGCAACATTTCTTTTAAAGAGAATAAACATTTTTTTGTGTGTGATATGAATCTTTTACGGAAACTATACAAAGAAAGTTTTACTTTCATGAACATTTTCATAAACACAAATTTTACGTGTCAATATTTTCATAAACATACTTTTCTACAAACAACACAAACAATTGTTTTACATTTCATGAACCTTTTTGGAAAATATAATCTTCATATATTTTTTGAAGACATGATAATTTTCAAAATATTATGGGTAATTCTGAATTTAACTAAAATATTTTTAAATCACGATGAATGTTGTTAGAAGTTGAAGTAAAGTATTTTTTGTAAGAATAACGAACAGAACAAACTACTTAACAGGAAAACGAATCAAATCAATGACGACCTCCTGGGCCAGCCCACTATGGGCTCCCACTTAGGCAACACTACGCTGCAGCTTGACGTGAGCGCCCTATAGACATGCCTGCTATACGTCGTTTAGCAATGTCCGCACTTACGACGCCTTTTACGTCATAAAGAGAGCAACTAATTAAGCGGCATCCTTTGCGGGAGCCCATCAAGGGTCACTCAGCTACCACCATGTGACGCGTTTTGGGTGCTTCCTTGAGATTCTTTTTTTATTTTTCTATATGTGTTTTTGGATTTTAGATTTTTTTTTTGTTTTTTACTTTTTTTTGCCTGGTCTTCCTAGGTTTCGGACTAAAGAAATCAAAAAATAATAATGTGCAGAAAAATGTTACTTTCTTCCACGAGAGACACAGACTTGCTTGTCATGGAGGCACAACTTTGCTTTCACGAGAGGCGCAGCTGTGCCTCCTAAAAGGGGAAAACACGTTTATTTCCTTCTGCAAAAGAAAGATTTGCTGCTTGTGGAGGCACATGTTTACTTCCTTGTGCCTCTTGAAAAAGGTAAAAACATGTTTTTTTTCACGAGAGGCACATATTTGCTTCTCGTAGAGACATAAGTTTGCTTCACGGGAGGCACAGTTGCGCCTTTCGAAAAAGGAAATGAAACACATTTTTTCTTACACGAGAGGCACATATTTGCTTCTCATGGAGGCACGTGTTTGCTTCGTGAGAGGCACAACTGTAACTCTCAGAAGAAAGAATAAAATTTATTTTTTTCTTTCACGAGAAGCACATATTTGCTTCTCATGTAGGCATAGTTTTGCTTTCGTGAGAGGCACTGTTGTGCCTCTAGTAAACAAAAAAACGTGTTTTTTTCATTCATGAGAGGCACAAATTTTCTTCTCGTAGAGGCACAGATTTACTTCCGTGAGAGGCCAAATGCGTTTTTTTCTTCCGCAAGAGGCACAAATTTGCTTTTCCTAAAGGCATAAATTTGCTTTCGCGAAAGGCACAGCTGAGCCTTTCTGAAAAGGAAAAAAGTGAGAAAAATCATACTTTGGACTCAGGTTTTCTTTTCTTCCTTTTTCGTGGAAAAAAGTTCGTCGAAACCTATTAATATGGGTTCTAGTTTTAAAGATTTCGATGCGAGAAGTACAACGATGAAAATGGTTTACAATTTGAACACGCGCTTTAATAGATAAAATGTTTTAAATAAATAAATATATCAAAAAAAACTCCAAGGTTGCGACAAATAACGTACATATAGACACCACTTTTTTTTTTGAGGAAATGCCATCATGGCTAGTTTTATTTCATCTCAAATAACGAAAAATCATCCAAAATAAAGCTATGGATAAAAAGGGGAGGATTGTCCGTCCACACACCCGGAGGATCAACCCTAGCCCTTCTAGCCAGCTCATGAGCCACGCGATTCGAATCACGCGCACAATGCTCAAAACTAACATGGCCAAAATTATTACAAATCTCAAAGCAATCATTAAGAATAGGGGCCGCTACTGAATTAACTGCTCCTTGATTAATCTCCTTGACCAATTCTGCACAATCTGTGTGAACTAGCAGTTTATGAATACCCAGAGAATCTGCAAGTTGCAGACCCTTCTTCATAGCCATAGCTTCGGCTGTATATGCATCAATTGTTTTACCCATATAGGAGACCTCAGCTGCAATAAAATCGCCAGCATCATCTCTCAAGATCGTGCCAATGGAAGCAGTACTCCCTTCATACTCAAATGATGCATCTATATTCAGCTTGACTGTACCCTGCGGTGGTTTAGCCCACATTATCTCTCTTGCCGGAAGTTGAACAGTGCCCGCCCGACAAAAGTTAAGAGTAAGAGCTTGTATTGATAAGGCAGAACGTTCAGGTTCAGATATCTTTTCTCCTTTTGCATACTGTCCCCTTTCCCACCATAGGAACCAACTGGCCACCGCAATCAAACATGATACAGGGATTTGAGCAAGATATAGTGGGTCATCAATCGAAGTACAAATCAGCTCCTCCAGTACAGCTGAACCGGCCCTATCAACATTCAGAGTTCTTTCAACTTTTTTCTAATAAACCCAGATTTTCCCAAACCATCTGCGCTCGGGCACATTCAAATAAAGCATGCCGAATGTCTTCAATATACACCTGACACACAGGACATGCAGTATGAATTTTCATATGCTTGTTAGTAAGAATAGATTTACATTGAATAGCACCATGTAGCGTTCGCCACACATGAACTTGACTTTCCCTGGGATTTTCAATTTCCATATTATTCTCCAAATTGGGTTAGCAGCCGAACCACCTTGTATGTTACTTCCTTCAAACTTTCTGCCATACCTACGGTTCCACTCAATGTAGTAGGCTGATCATACAGTAAAATTATGTGACATATAAACACCACTTATCGCAACTTGGGAAGTTGAAAGTGACCTTTGTGAGGGGTACCCTTAATTAGTGATTTCGTAGGTTTGAGACACGAGAGCTATGTCTCACATTCAGCGACACGGGGGAATGTCTAGCTGAAGCAACTACAGTAATTGGGCCGGCCCATTTCACACACAATTAAATAAAAAGGAGAAGGAAGAAAATGGGAGCATGAAGGATTGATCCATGGTCTCCAGAAGGATAGCTAGACCGCGTCAGCCTACTGTTTGTGATGATTAAATGGGTGCGACCTAGTTGAAGCGAGTCAAACCGGTTTTTTTTTCTTTTCTTTCTTTATTTTTCTTCTCCAGTTTTTTTATTCTTTTTGTATTTGTTTCTTTGTTTTTCCATTTCCTTTTTTCTATGGTTTC